>NC_059221.1:3683877-3896377 GCF_020615455.1 Coregonus clupeaformis | reverse complement strand
GAGCCACCTAGAAATAACAACTTTAGGTCCCCAGGAGAGGGTTAAATTATGAACACACAAAGTGGCACAGACTCGCATACACACACGGAAACACACACACACATAACCATTGAAAGGAACACATCCATAGCCTGCATTCATTCACAATCTTGCTCATGTGAACACACACACACAGTACAGGCAGTTGTCTGACAGATGATTTCCGCGCTCTGTTTGTTTTAAAAGCCCTTCTCCCCCTGAGGTCTGAACACTCATTATTCTCAGTGCAAAGTAGAACGGAATAAGCCACACAGTCAAAGAGCTCTCTGCAGGCTTATACGGCATCTTTGCAATACAGTGTCTAATCTCCCATTAAACCACATACATGGATACACACACACACAATCCCTTTACACACACATAAGGCATCAGCATAAAAGTGCATTTTACAGACATATGCTTATAGTCTCAGTGATCTGATCTATCTATGCATTATCTTCCCAGATGTACAGATGTATCTACCACGCCATGTGTAAGCTAGTTTACAACTACTGTATGTATAAATGACTCATCCGTAGCATACACACTCACATTGACTATACTGTCCTTACGCTTGCACACACAAATACACCTGGACACACTCACTACAGGATGCATTAGTGTGTGTTGAATAAGTAAAGGATGATGCTAAGAGAGTAGAGGAGAGAAAGAGAGCGAGGGAATTGGGCCCTGCTGTCTATTGTGGTTAAAGTGCATTACAGAGAGATTATTTAATGGGAAAATCCTACAGCTGGAGCAGAAAGAGAAGGATCTCTTTACGGACACTGTAAACTGTGTCAAACTCTCTGGCCATCCCTTGCATGACCAGTCAAGAACACATTTATATACAGTATGTTGGACGGTAAACATGTACAACACACATTTTATAGAAAGCGCAAATCAAATCTCTATTATTTGCCTTTCATGTTTAAATCTCTCTGTCTACACCCATATGTACTGTATAGACAAACACAAACACAGATACACATGCAAGCACACTGACTCTCTCACACACACACACATAAAAGAGGGGAAGTGGTGGTGGTGTGTGTTGGTGTCCCAGGGGAAGAAGACAGACAGATGGACAGAGACAGATATCAGATGAGTACATGCCTGCTGTCCTGCTGTCCTGTTGGGATCTTAGACCGACTGGCTATATTACATCTTAATCTCCCCACTCTCTAGTCTTAGACAAGAGCACGACTCAAAGCCAAGCAAGAGAGAGTGAGAGAGAGGTAGAGATAGAGAGAGAGAGAGAGAGAGAGAGAGAGAGAGAGAGAGAGAGAGAGAGAGAGAGAGAGAGAGAGAGAGAGAGAGAGAGAGAGAGAGAGAGAGAGAGAGAGAGAGAGAGAGAGAGAGAGAGAGAGAGAGAGAGAGAGAGAGAGAGAGAGAGAGAATGTGAAGGGAGGGGAGAAGAGAGGAGAGGGGGAGCCAGGCAGGCAGACACAGACAGCAGCACACACAATGAATCTGACAGACTTGCTCTCAGACTGACTGTATTTCATTATAATCTCATAACACTCCTGCCCTGGAGGAGAGGAGTGGGCAGAGAGAGGCTGAGAAAGGCTGAGTGTGGGAGAGACGGAGGGAGGGCGAGATGGAGGGAGGGAAAGGATGAACAGAGACTCCTACTGCAGAGGGAACATTGAAAGGGACAGGTAGAGAGGGAGATGCACAAACACACACATGAACATACGATCACGCACACATACACAGACAAACAAACACAGATAGACAAACAAACACACACTCTCATTCAAAATCACACACAAATATGCATTAGGCACCCACAATGCAATTGGAATAAAAGCTTTGTAAATAGGCCAGCTCACATAAAAAACACTGACCATATAAAACCTCTTTATTAACAAACTAGAAATGCATGACTGTTGTTCAGTAAAATAAATCATAAACCATCGTTACCAGGCAGTTTATCATACCATGCCACATATCGCCTCTTTCATTTATCTCAACACAAATACATTAATCATGCCTAAGTATTTTAAATGCCCCTTTAGCGCTCAGTCATTCACATTTTCTGACCAGCCCATCCCCCACACTCTTTATCTCCCACACACACACACACAAACCAACACCCTCTCTTTCACACACAAATCTCTCTGTCCCGTCTCACCTGTGACAGTGATGAGCATGGGGGCCACCAAGGCTCTGTTGTTGTCCAGCTTGCGGCTCAGCCGGATCTCCCCGCTGCTGTGGTTGAGCAGCAGCAGGTGCAGCTCGTTGCCCCGGTCGATGGTGTAGTAGAGGCGGTCGCTGACATCCGGGTCGTGGGCCGGCACCCGTCCGATCACCCCGCTGGGGAAACTGTTGGAACGGTTCGACACAAAGTTGTTGAATATAATCTGGAAGTCCTTGAGCTGGGGCCGGTTGTCGTTCTGGTCCACCAGCCGGATGCGCACCGTGGCCCGGCTCACCAGGGGGGCTGAGGTGGACTGGACCACGATCACGTACTCTGAGCGGGCCTCGTAGTCCAGGTCGATGAGGGAGGTGAGCTCCCCAGAGAAGATGTCCATCTGGAAGATCTCAGGAATGTTGCCTTCTACGATCTGGTACATTATCTGAGCGTTGGCCCCCTCGTCTGGGTCTGTGGCTGTAATCTGGGCCACCACTGACCCCACAGCGCTGTTCTCCTTCACTAGAACCTCAAAGTCGTCCGCCGGGAACACGGGTGCGTTGTCGTTGATGTCGAGAACCGTCACCTGGATGTGGACGGGCGTACGCTGTGGAGGCACACCACGGTCCACAGCATACGCCGTCAGCTCATAGAAGGGAACGCTCTCGCGATCCAGACGACGGACCGTGCGTACAATGCCAGATGTGGGCTCGATGGTGAAGTCTCCATCACCGTCCTCCCCATTCTGGAAGGTGTACTGGACGCGGCCATTGGCGTGTGCATCTCGGTCCATGGCGGATATCTGTAGGACGCTAGTGAAAGGTGGGGCGTCTTCACTAACGGTGCCCTGGTACCTGGGGCTGAGGAACTGTGGTGCATTGTCATTCACATCATTCACATTCACCTCTACGTAGGTGGTGTCAGACTTCTGTGGGATGCCATTGTCCCGGGCGGTGATGGCCAGAGTGTAGGTCATCTGGTCCTCATAGTCCAGCTCGGCCTGCAGGGTGATGGCTCCGCTGGACGGGTCGATGCGGAACTGGGGGATGTTGTCCTCCAGGAAGTAGGTGATGCGAGCGTTCTCGCCGACGTCATCATCCGTGGCGCTGATGACCACGACCGTGCTGCCCGGTGGCCGGTCCTCGTTCACAGTCACCGAGTAGTGAGCGCTCTGGAACACGGGCCGGTGCGTGTTGGCGTCCGTGATGTTGACGTGGACCTGGCACGTGTCGTATAGTGTGCGGTCTGAGGCGGTCACGGTCAGAACGTAGCGACGCTCCTGTTTGTAGTCGAGTGGCAGCGCTAGAGAGAGCATCCCCGTCCCCCCAGCTGTGCTTATAGCAAAGCGGTTACGTGTGTTGCCCCCCGTGATCTGATAGGTGACTGCACTGTTGACATCACGGTCGACTGCGGTCACAACGACCACACTGGTGCCCACGGCTGCGTCCTCGTTGAGCCTCACAAAGTACTCTTTCTGCAGGAACTCTGGCCTGTTGTCATTGACATCCATCACTGTTATGGTCACACTGGCTGTGGCGGAGAGAGGTGGGATGCCATAGTCTCTGGCATCCACCCCAAAGAAGTAGTGTTCCACAGACTCCCGGTCCAGAGCCGAGCTGACCGTCACCCAGCCGGTGGCAGAGTTGATGGCGAAGGGCGTGTCAGGGCTGGTGCCAGTCAGCCTGTACTCCAGACGGGCGTTGTCCCCAGAGTCGGTGTCGATGGCCTGGATGTGGAGGATGGAGCTGCCCACGGGGGCGCTTTCCAGCACTGACGCCTGGAACGGCGTAGACACGAAGATGGGAGGGTTGTCGTTGACGTCGGTCACCTGCACGCTGATGATACCCGTATTGTTGGAGAGAGGCGGCCGGCCGTTGTCCTGGGCCCGGACCCTCAGAGTGTACTCCCTCTCTGCCTCAAAGTCCAGAGGTGCAACTACCTGGATCTCCCCTGTCACACTGTCGATGTTGAACTGGCCCCGGCTGTTCCCACTGATGATGTTGTAGTGGACGGCCGCGTTGCTATCCTTATCATAGTCCGTAGCACTTACCCTCAAGATCTCTGAGTGGGGCCGGACGTCCTCCCTCACCGCCACCACATAGCGCTTCTCGCTGAACTGGGGAACGTTGTCGTTCTCGTCCAGCACCGCGATGAAGACCGTAACGGTGGCTGAGCGTGGCCCGGGCTCCTTTCCCTGGTCACTGGCCTCCACGTTGAGGGTGTAGCGCTCGTTGGTCTCCCGGTCGACTGCCCCCCGCGTAGTGATCAGCCCTGAGCGGGGGTCGATCTCGAAAGCGGCACGGGCGGCGGCTGCGGTGTCTCCTATGAAGCGGTAGCGGATGTTGGCGTTGGACGGGGCGTCCAGGTCAGTGGCTCGGAGTTGCAGGATGGGGTAACCCTCTTCCACATTCTCCCGGATGGTTTCCCGGTACTCTGTATGCTCAAAGATGGGCGAGTGGTCGTTGCGGTCGGCCACGGTGATGGCCACCATGGTGGTGCCAGAGAGGCGTGGAGAGCCGTGGTCTAACGCTGTGACCCGGAAGTAATGCAGGTCCATGTGCTCCCTGTCCAGCACCTGGGAGGTGGTGATGAGGCCTGTGTCGGGGTCAATGTGGAAGTAGTCAGTGGATCTGCTGTTCATGAGAGGGGCCATTGTGTAGCTGAGCCTGCCTGCGTCACCTGAGTCTGGGTCTGTGGCTGAAATGGCAATGACTGAGGTGCCTGGGGGCTGGTTCTCTGGTACCTGCACCTGGAAGTTATACAGGGAGAAGTGAGGGTGTCTGTTGGCAGCACGGCGAGCGCGTCCCACCACCAAAACCTCTTTCTCTCTGTCCTCCTCACCTCTATCTTCCACTATCTGCCGTTCCAGGCTTCTCTCTCCCCTGGAACTGTGCCTTTCCTCCTCTTCTTCCCACTCTCCCTGTGTGCTTTCATCCCCCTGCCACTCTTTGTTCCCCCCACCTCCCCCTGCTCCACTCTGTGCCTGTGTGTGGCTGGCCCTCTCCTGACCCTTTCCTCCCTCTCCCTCTGCCTCTACAGTTGCATCTGTTTGGGCTGTGGTTCTCTTTGTTATTCCTTCTGACTCCCACTCCTCCACTTCCTTCTTCCACGCCTCTCTGGCCTGTCTCTCCCCCCTCCCCCACCTGTAATTCGCCTCCCCCAGACCCCTCCTCAACCTCGACCCCCATATGCCTCTCTCGCAGACTGACACCTTCTTGTTGTAATGGCAGCAGTTTACTGGATTTTAATTGCGTGCGCGTGCCCCCCTGTACAGTGGTTAAGCTGTCGCCAGAGCTGCTGTCAACACACGCAGCGTGGAGGCACTCTTCCGGGAACGACCCCTGCTGTGTCTGTGAGCACGGTCCACTCAGATCCGCCGACACCTGTCTACTATCGGCATCATTACTTTCGTCATTCGTTAGAACATTATCCTCTTTGTTCTCCTTGTTGCTATTGTTGTTGTGGTTCTGGTTGTCATTTCTGATGTTGTTATTATTATTGACGTTGTGAACACTCCCGAAAAAGAATGTCTGAAAGTGGTGAGCCGAATCTGCATGTTTAGTTGGGGAATCCTGTGTAGAGGTTTTCATGGGAGCTGTCCACAGTGCCTGTGGTGCTGAACCCATGTTCTGGGAATGGCTAGTGTGGTGGGGGCTAGCTCGTAGCCGGGAATGAAAGTCTGAGTCATCATCCCGTTTAGTCAGGTTGAGCTCGATGGAGAATGAGAAAGGGTTTGTGGTAAAGATATCCCTGTGAGTAACACCAGACTTAATTGCGCGGGCGTGTGCGGAGGCTGATATAGTGAGAGCGGTGATGGAAGACATTACAGGCGTGACGAGAGCTGACTCACTGTGAGCTGGCTCAGACTGAGGGTGAGGATTAGTGGCTCGAGCAGCCAATTCTGATGCCTGTATATCGTCATGGAATAAGGAAAACAAGTTCGTAGAGCTAAGTGAATTTATGTTTTCATTAGCGGTAGGCCTACCTTTAGATAGAAAACAGAGACTATCCGTAATATTTGTGGTGGGGGAAAATTGGATGTCAACATTACTCCCTACTATGCTCCCCCTAGGTCCAATAACGTTGGCTGAATGTCCTCCCCCCACATCCATTTGCTGCAAGCCACAACACCTCTTTCCGGGGAGAGACTCCCAGGGTAACCCCTTGCTCTCTACACGGGATTGAGAGGTCTGTTCTCGGCCTAATTTGTGTGGAGGAGCAGCCCGCACCTTAGGCTTGGTTGTTAGATAAACAGAGGCAAAATCATCATCCTGATCATTTGCGTTTACGTGTTTGTTGCCTTGTGCCTTCTCTCCGTCCATCCTCTGGCCCACACCCATGGCATCCCCAGGACAGTGGCTGGCGCGGAGCCTGTCTCGGATACGCCTGCAGCAACAACCTGTGAGGGCCAACCGCCCTTCAGTAATCCCGGGCGACTGGTAACATCTGGCAGCGCTGCCTGCGACCGCTGAGGTGAGATAGCATGTGTAGGGCCCTTGCGCTCCGCTCCTCCCCGTTCTCCCAATGGCCATAGTCAACCAACGATTGCAACCATTGCTTGTGAGATCAATAGCATTGTGACTGCCCAAATGAGAACAATCCCCGGTGTCCACCTCGCTGGAGTTCAAAGCATTATCGCCCAAATGAGAGTGAGGGCCCCATGTCAGCTGTCCAGGTGGTTGCTTAGCTGTATATATGTGCTGTGTTGGGGGAAGTGGCCGGTAGAGAATCCTTCTACACCTTTCAGAAGCCCCTCTCACGTCCCTAGCCATCTCCAACGCCTCGCTCTCAGGTCCCCGGTGGTGGCCGCGCACAAAGACTCTCCTGGTGTCGGATTTGGAGAGCAGCAGACACGGTGGTATCCGCGCGCACACTCTAGTCCTTTGTACAAACCGCATTTTGCCATTTTGAACCGGGGAAGAGAAAACTGGTGAAACAACGCCCCTCTTCCCACTGCTGCCCCTGCTCCTACCTGCAGGGTGGGGATGCCTGTCTCCATTCCACGGCCCTGTCGCCCCCCCTTCTTCCATGCACAAGGGTCCAAAAGGGTCTCCGTGCGCCCCGTGCCATATAAAAGGACTCCACACCGGGCATTCTGGTCCCGATGGGAGCCGCTGTAACGTCCACCTGGGGCGAATCACCGAGCGACTGTTGCTCGTCAAGAGCCCAGCTTCCCCGGGATGGCTAGGTGTCTCAGGGCAGTGTCCCGCGCTCCAGCGGCTGGGCCCTGCTGCCTTCCCCGGGATAACTGCTAACAAAAGGCTGAGGAGCAGGTGGAGAAGAAGTGGCGAGAGCAGGCAGGAACCCAGTAGCAGTGCAGCCATTAGTCTGGTAAGATCCTTTCTCCTCTCCCCCTTTCTCCCTCTCACCCCTCTCTCTTTCTCTCTCCCTCGCTCTCTATCTTCGAGTGTGTCTCTTCCTCTCTTCCGTCGCCGGCTAGGTCGCCAGCTCCAGCGGCACCAGCCGACACCTTCCCCCGCGCTCCCCCGTTTCTCCTTGGGCCCGGGAAGTTGTCATTTACTCGCTGTGTTCGGTAGAACTCGGGCTGTCGGCGTCAGGGGTGCAGCATCTCTCCCTTTCATTCATATCCAACATGGCTCTCAGCAGACCCCGTGGTACTACCATCCTCGCGTTACACTCTCCTCCTCTCAACACCCCTCCCCCTCGCTGCTCTCTTCCTCCACCTCCCTCTCCCTCTCTACTCACAGAAATAGGAGAGAATGGTTTATTCCAGCGCGCAGGGCTGTTACACCACCCGTAGCCGCCATATCCACAACTGGAAGGCGACTCTATATCTCACAATCATCTTTTAATAAACCAATCTAAATAAATTACATTACATTATAGCCCTATAGCCTATATCAGAACCTAATAGCCATGTAGAATATGAAACCAAATGCCATTTTGGTGATAATGATACATATTTAGGCTTTATTAAATATGAAATTATAACACAGAGGGCACTGTAAATTATATGTATTATTGCACATTTTATGTCACTCGTAGTCTAATAAATGTTGAAGACAGGCCTATGTTATGTACAAAATGAGCTTGCTAAATTGAGCCTCTCCATGACGTCATGCTCGGCCTAAACATCGATGAGTAATTTACAGTAGCCTAGGCTACCACCTATTCATTGGTTTTCTTTCGATATAATCATCACCCTTCACGTATTATTTTAGTTAAACATGAATTTATATGTATATGACCAAATATATTTCCTTGTATTTGCAAAATGGATAAAAAGTTTTCTATATGAAAATATCATTTTTATTCCCAATTTAATCACACAATTAATTCTGCTGGTGAATTATACAACCTATAAAATGAAATCCCCACATTTCGGAAATGGCTGAGGGCGGGAAGGCGTGTCTGGCAGCCTTGGCTTGCATCATCGGATGTGCTGTGGCACAAAATTGATCTGTTAGGAAAACCAATTTGTGTTTCTCTCAGTCTGGCTGCCTGTCGCCGCTGCCACGGTTCCACGCATGTTGAAATATTCATGCTCCAACCACAATAATAATAACGCCAACCCCGGCGCTCTATGCTCTTGCTCTCTCCTGCTCTCCGAGACGAGCTGAGAACTGTCAGTCAGTAGGCGCGAGGAGGCGAGGGTCAGGCGGTTTAGGCAGGCAGCCCTGTTGGGTATCATTGCTCGATCGCCTTGCTCACACACCAACAATAATTGCTGTGAAAAGTAGGTTATGCAGGCGAGCCGCCCTCTCCGTGATTAGGACGGATATGTCTACATGTCAACACGCGCAAAGCCGTCTAGCCAAACTGGCACTTGTGATATCATAGTGAAATAGTGTGAGGAAGAAAATGCAAGTTAAAACTGGATATGATTCCATGATATTCCTAGGTTTAATATAAATAATGTATCTGGATAAACACACTTTTGTATTAATGGAAAGTGCTTGAAATGTGAAGTGACGCCAAAGCGGGGTGCTGTAAAACTGTAGCTGTACATAATGTAAAATCCCGGGCCCTGCGGTCCTAAGGGGAGGCCTGTTGGGCATTTCACCCAAGCTCAGGGTCAATATCATTAACTTAAGAAAGATGAAAGTAATAAAACAAGACAAAAATGTGATGGGATAGATGGGCGAACGAGCAGGCTATGGAAATTTCAGCACTACAGCACTATGGACAGCGCCCATGTCGACTATGCTGAAAGTAGCCTACATAACGAAGCCCTGTTGAACACTTTAACCAAAGAACTGTAAGTCTGAGCAGTCCACAACATGGATATCTTTCCGACGAGAAATGACTAGAAATGTTGGGTAATATTTAGTAGCGCCGTGATCGAACTCATTACAGTGGACAGCGGCACTCCAAATAGGCCTGCTGCATCTCTCGCACCATTTTAGTCCACACACGACCTGTTAAAGGATAGCTCCTACTCAAAATACTTACCTCTTACTCAGAATATGGGTTGCGCGTGAATAAATGTTTGAAATTACAATAAAATAATACAGGCTTAGGCTGTATTATCCAGAGGCCAACCAACTACGTTAATGCAACATTGCTCTGGCCATGCAACATACATTTGACGGTTAAGTGCACTAATTTATCAGCAAATTATACATGTCTCTCGGTTAATGCACATATAGGCCTACGTGCGTGCGTGTGTGTGTGGGCACACGTGCATTTTAGAATTTATAGTAGTGATGGGAAGTTCGGCTCTTTTAACTGACTCGGATCTTCTCGACTCGTTCAGTCAAAAGAACGAATCTTTCGACTAGTTTCGTTCATTTGAGTCAGTAATGCCAGAGCACGCAGGACCAACTACCGGCCAACGATGAACTGAAAACTCGAAAGAGTCATGATTCTACAAGCCTCTCGTTCACATGTCGTTCATCATAAGTGGCTTATTGGAGCTATCATTTGTGACTGAGACTCGCAAAAGTGTGGTTCATACAATGTACATTTGTTGATTGCTAGGCATACAAATAAGATTATTTCTTGATACATTTGAAACGAAATTGTGGCTGCAACCGGACTAGATTGTGAACGACTCTTGGCGGAATGCATTGCTTGACTGCGGTGAGGGTGATAAACACAATATCGTTCGCGAACTGCAGCACCCCAAACGATTCGTTCTCGAGTTCGTTGAGCAAAGGCTGTGTGTATGTTTTGGTTCCACAAAGCTGTGACCATCAATAATCAATTAGACAAAAAATAAATAATAATATATATATATATATATTACCTTTATTTAAACAGGGAGTCACCATTGAGACCAGGGTCTCTTTCGCAATGGAGCCCTGCACATTGGCTACAATTCGTAGACAAAATCAAATCAAAATCAGATAGTACAAAAACAAACTATAATACAGCACAACAAACAATCAAGAAAAACAGCCACATTCTTCAGCAAATAGTTCCCCAATAAATTTTTTTAAATTGCAGTGTATTTTGAAGTTGTTTCCAGCAATGAGGTGCATTAAAACTAAAACCGGATTTACCTAATTCGGTGGAGAGAACCAATCCTGTGGCTACGTTAAGAACGAAATTAGGTAAATTGAAAGCTTGTGTAGTAGGGTTTTGTAAACAAAATGGGAGTAATTAATTGATCTATGGTACTTTAATGAGGACCAGCCAACCTTTTGATACAGGATGCAGTAGTGAGTATTAAAACTGTCAACAGTGATAACACGAATGGCGCTATGGTAGACGGCATCCAAAGATTTAAGACTAGTGGCTGCTGCAATCTGGTAAATGGTGCACCATAATCAAGAACCGGCAGGAAAGTTGACTGTACAATCTGCTTCCTGCTATTTAGGGAGGCAATATCTATTTCTAAAAAAATAAGCCCACTTTAAGTCTTAGCTTTTTAACTAGCTCATTCTTGTGTTTTTTAAACATTAAGTCTTTGTCAATCCAAATGCCCAGGTATTTGTAGGCTTCAATGGGAGAACTATCCAATTAATAAATACAGCTGCGGAAAGAATTAAGAGATCACTGCAAAATTATCAGTTTCTCTGGTTTTACTATTTATAGGCATGTGTTTGTGTAAAAATAACTTTTTTGTTTTATTCTATAAACTACTGACAACATTTCTCCCAAATTCCAAATAAAAATATTGTCATTTAGAGCATTTATTTGCAGAAAATGACAACTGGTCAAAATAACAAAAAATATGCAGTGTTGTCAGACCTCGAATAATGCAAAGAAAATAAGTTCATGTTCATTTTTAAACAACAAAATACTACTGTTTTAACTTAGGAAGAGTTCAGAAATCAATATTTGGTGGAATAACCCTGATTTTCAATCACAGCTTTCATGCGTCTTGGCATGCTCTCCACCAGTCTTTCACATTGATGTTGGGTGACTTTATGCCACTCCTGGCGCAAAAATTCAAGCAGCTCGGCTTTGTTTGATGGCTTGTGACCATCCATCTTCCTCTTGATCACATTCCAGAAGTTTTCAATGGGGTTCAGGTCTGGAGATTGGGCTGGCCATGACAGGGTCTTGATCTGGTGGTCCTCCATCCACACCTTGATTGACCTGGCTGTGTGGCATGGCGCATTTTCCTGCTGGAAAAACCAATCCTCAGAGTTGGGGAACAATGTCAGAGCAAAAGGAAGCAAATTTTCTTCCAGGACAACCTTGTACGTGGCTTGATTCATGCGTCCTTCACAAAGACAAATCTGCCTGATTCCAGCCTTGCTGAAGCACCCCCAGATCATCACTGATCCTCCACCAAATTTCACAGTGGGTGCGAGACACTGTGGCATGTAGGCCTCTCCAGGTCTCCGTCTAACCATTAGACGATCAGGTGTTGGGCAAAGCTGAAAATTGGACTCATCAGAGAAGATGACCTTACTCCAGTCGTCTACGGTCCAATCCTTATGGTCTTTTGCAAACTTCAGCCTGGCTCTTCTTTGCTTCTCATTGATGAAGGGCTTGTTTCTAGATTTGCATGACTTCAGCCCTGCCCCTAGGAGCCTGTTTCGAACCGTCCTCGCCGTGCACTTCACCCCAGCTGCCGTTTGCCATTCTTTTTGTAGGTCACTTGATGTCATCCTACGGTTGTTGAGTGACATTCGAATGAGTTGGCGGTCATCCCGGTCAGTAGAGAGTCGTTTTCGCCCTCTGCCGGTCTGTAGCTTTGTTGTCCCCAATGTCTACTGCAGGGTTCTTCAATTCCGGTCCTGGAGGGCCGAAACACCTCTGTTTTTCATCCTCTCCTTCTAATCAGGGGCTAATTCAGACCCCTGGACACCAGGTGAGTGCAATTAACTACCAGGTAGAAATAAAAAACAGAAGTGTTTCGGCCCTCCAGGACCGGAATTGAAGAACCCTGGTCTACTGCTGTACCTTGTTCTTATGAACCGCCGTCTTTGAAATTTTAAGGATGGAAGCAACCTGACGCTCACTGTATTCCTCTGCAAGTAAAGCCAGAATTGAACTTTCCTTTTCAACTCTTTTGGCATGGTCAATAGTTATGTTTTGATTAATATTACTTTTGAGGTACTATTAGCACTGTTTTTGCCATCCAGCTGGTCCTATTGCAAGAGGATAGTGATGACCACAGCAGTGGTTTTTATACTTTTCCTCGTTAAATAAGATTTGGTTCATGTGATCACCTAATCAGTACCTAATTCAGTAGAATGAGGTGTGCCTGTGTTGGAATTCAACAGACACTGGAATGGAATGACTGTCATACATGTAGAGATGCTGATTTAAGAAAAATGTGCAGTGGTCTCTTAATTTTTTCCACAGCTGTATGTAGTTCATTACATTCATTCTTGCACCATGTGATCAATTAGCCTATCAGTTCAAAACATGTACAGTGGGGAAAAAAAGTATTTAGTCAGCCACCAATTGTGCAAGTTCTCCCACTTAAAAAGATGAGAGAGGCCTGTAATTTTCATCATAGGTACACGTCAACTATGACAGACAAATTGAGAAAAAAAAATCCAGAAAATCACATTGTAGGATTTTTAATGAATTTATTTGCAAATTATGGTGGAAAATAAGTATTTGGTCACCTACAAACAAGCAAGATTTCTGGCTCTCACAGACCTGTAACTTCTTCTTTAAGAGGCTCCTCTGTCCTCCACTCGTTACCTGTATTAATGGCACCTGTTTGAACTTGTTATCAGTATAAAATACACCTGTCCACAACCTCAAACAGTCACACTCCAAACTCCACTATGGCCAAGACCAAAGAGCTGTGAAAGGAAACCAGAAACAAAATTGTAGACCTGCACCAGGCTGGGAAGACTGAATCTGCAATAGGTAAGCAGCTTGGTTTGAAGAAATCAACTGTGGGAGCAATTATTAGGAAATGGAAGACATACAAGACCACTGATAATCTCCCTCGATCTGGGGCTCCACGCAAGATCTCACCCCGTGGGGCCAAAATGATCACAAGAACGGTGAGCAAAAATCCCAGAACCACACCGGGGGACCTAGTGAATGACCTGCAGAGAGCTGGGACAAAAGTAACAAAGCCTACCATCAGTAACACACTACGCCGCCAGGGACTCAAATCCTGCAGTGCCAGACGTGTCCCCCTGCTTAAGCCAGTACATGTCCAGGCCCGTCTGAAGTTTGCTAGAGTGCATTTGGATGATCCAGAAGAGGATTGGGAGAATGTCATATGGTCAGATGAAACCAAAATAGAACTTTTTGGTAAAAACTCAACTTGTCGTGTTTGGAGGACAAAGAATGCTGAGTTGCATCCAAAGAACACCATACCTACTGTGAAGCATGGGGTGGAAACATCATGCTTTGGGGCTGTTTTTCTGCAAAGGGACCAGGACGACTGATCCGTGTAAAGGAAAGAATGAATGGGGCCATGTATCGTGAGATTTTTAGTGAAAACCTCCTTCCATCAGCAAGGGCATTGAAGATGAAACGTGGCTGGGTCTTTCAGCATGACAATGATCCCAAACACACCGCCCGGGCAACGAAGGAGTGGCTTCGTAAGAAGCATTTCAAGGTCCTGGAGTGGCCTAGCCAGTCTCCAGATCTCAACCCCATAGAAAATCTTTGGAGGGAGTTGAAAGTCTGTGTTGCCCAGCGACAGCCCCAAAACATCACTGCTCTAGAGGAGATCTGCATGGAGGAATGGGCCAAAATACCAGCAACAGTGTGTGAAAACCTTCTGAAGACTTACAGAAAACGTTTGACCTGTGTCATTGCCAACAAAGGGTATATAAGAAAGTATTGAGAAACTTTTGTTATTGACCAAATACTTATTTTCCACCATAATTTGCAAATAAATTCATTAAAAATCCTACAATGTGATTTTCTGGGAAAAAAATTCTCATTTTGTCTGTCATAGTTGACGTGTACCTATGATGAAAATTACAGGCCTCTCTCATCTTTTTAAGTGGGAGAACTTGCACAATTGGTGCCTGACTAAATACTTTTTTCCCCCACTGTATATTGCTTCTCTATGCTGCCTGCAGCATGATCTATTTTTCTGCGCTCATATAGGCCTATGAAGGAAAGCTGTTGGTCGGATAACGTCTCCGGAGCCGCTGAGCAGCGTATTAATCCTGCTGTAGAATTCATTGCTGCCAGCCAGCCAGCAGGTCAAACGAACGAGTCACTCAGAAGAGTCATTCAAAAATAACGAATCGTTCGCAAACTGCACATCACTAATTTATAGAAACAGCACACTTTCCAAAAACCTGGTGTGTCCAAATTTAGCTGGATGGCTCCCCTCCCTTCCACGCAACGGTGGATCAATAAGCGCCTCCTCACTGGGAGTCTCCTGTCTATCTGCCGCGAGCCGCAATGCAATACCCTGCTTTTCAACAGTGTGAGTTACCATGGGAACAGCGAACATGGGGTACTTTTAGCCTGTGGTGGATTATACCCCGCCGAGGGGTCGAGTGTGCAGGGAGGGAGGGGCGCTGTGAGGGCTTTCTTCACTCATTTTGCCTGTCAGTCACTTACTCTGTGGCCTAATTCCATGCCCCCCGCCCCTCTCTCCTTGTCTGACCAGGCCCGGTGCCACAGAGTCCCCAGACCCTTTCCCCCTCCCTGAAATCCTGAGCGGCAGGTGGTAGCGGCGGCACGGTGAACATTTGGCCTCGACTGGAAATTATGCGGCAGTCTCCGGAGAACCATCACACACGAGAGGTGATGGAGGTGTGAGGGAACGCACATAGATTGATGGGTAGGCCAATCGTGTCGTTTGCCAATGCCAACCAATCGCCTGTTGTCATCAACATTGACAATTTATGCGAGAGGAGAAGGCCAGGGCCCTGGCCGTCCTGCCACTCAGACAGGTCGACACAGAGGGTCGCTATCCGGGAAGACCCCCTCCATCCCTCCTTTCTCTGATGACATATGGCAGCAGCTGCGTGGCGCGTGTGGGGTGATTGTGCGAATCTTGCCACAGCTTATATAGGGCCTATGGGTTGCGCGTGAATAATACAGCATTAAGACTCTGCACGCTACGCTGACGTGAATACCAAACAGCCAAGAAAGATAAAGGGCCCTTAGCTCTCCTTGATCTCACAGTTGATTAGAGACCATTCATTTATTCATTGTTCGGGCCTCGAGTCCTATTGCAACCTGTTTTCCTCTCATGTTTGAAGTATGTTTTCCTTCTTGCCTTCAACAGAGTCAACCAAAAGGATGATGATGTCATTAATTATTTGGGGAGATTAGCCCTATGTGATTAGGCCACAGGGTCTGTATGTTCGTTATCTGGCTGCTAGTTTATTAGATTCAGACAGGGGCCTAGAGCTTGGCCAATTTGATCATGAAATTACTGCCTCTACCATCCTATACACAAACACATCAATCCACCATTCTGGGTTCCATTATAAATCAACACTTTTTAAAACAACCATGTGGCTAGGTAATTTAAAAAAAAAAATTGGACAGATTTCTCTGTCATATAAACATCTAAAGCAAATATAATGAAAATCTCTTGAAATGAAGAAGAGAGAGCAGCAGGTTCACTAACACACACACACAGTTTTATTCAGGTCACAGAGTTTTGTTTATTTTAAACGAGTGATGAGAGAGACTGTGTCGATGGATGAAGGGAAAGTGACACAGAGAGAGAAAGAGAGACAAGTACATTTTCAGTGTAGGCAAACGACAGTAAACCATTTTTTTAAAGGATGCTCTGTGTGAGTGTGTGTGTGTCAGAAAGAATGTGTGTTTGTGTGTGTGTGTGGGGGGGGGGGGCGGGGGTTGTAGTTTTTTAGGCCAGCTGTGTGTTGTCTCAAATCAGCTAGTGACACAAAATCACTGAAGAAAGAGAAAGAGAGAAAGAGAGAGAGAGAGAGAGAGAGAGAGAGAGAGAGAGGGGGGTGAAGAGCGGGAGAGAGAGTAAGTTGACATTTAAAAAGGAGAATGATGAAAAATTATGCAGCACAGATATAAATATCAGCCCATGTTATTCCCTTGCATTCCCTGAACAAATGCTTTGATCCCCATTGCTCTCTCACTACACATACACAATCCCCCCAAGCCTAGAACGTATCAAACTGCCATGGCACTTATTATGGAAATGTTCTAAAGAATGTGAACATTCAGATAGAACACAGATGTAAAAATACCTCAAATGAAATCTTTCACGATGAGGGAATATTCAGAACATAAATCCCTATTGCCATATTACCAATGACAGACAGAGTCACTGTAATAGATATAGATTGAGATCTAGATCAGTAGGCTACATGATGAGGTCATGAGATTCTAGAGCAATATTTGCTAGGTCTAAGAGCTAGCAGAGCCACAGCGCTATCAGGCTGGATCTATCCAAGCTGGATTCACTTCAGATGAGATCAGGCTGGATGGAGGATCCCTATCACACTACTGTGGTCTGGGTCGCATCAGACTGGCGCCTGGTGGCCGCCGGCCCAGGTCACACTGGAATATGGATCCATTTCAGATGGGAACCCGACCAATCCAAATTGGATCAGCAGCAGCAGAATGGCTGGATCTCTATCACTGGGTATTGTAGGTATCACTATCAGCAGAGATCAGTAGGACTTTATGGGACTTCATCAGCATTAGCTAAAGAAGTGTATTATCCTTATAAGCAGAGCTACTAAACTAGGGTCCTGGAGGGCTTGAACCCAGCAGGGGGCTTCCCAGCCCCGGCCTCATGCTGACTCTAGATCATTATTGCTGGATGTGCAGTTACTTTGATATAGGAGCTTCTCAACCATGTGGCTGGTTAAGAGGATGGTTGAGAGGATATTGGATTAAATTAAAGTGCTGGGAGTTGGTCAATATCCATGCTGGTACCTCTTCCCCTTTGACATCAGTTGAACAGTGATGTGATTTAATCAGCTACTAAACAGGCTTCAACCTGTTTTGTTGGCCTGTGAATATGTGAATGTAGATTTAAGCGTGCACACACATGCGTACATAAACGTCTGAGAAAACAAATCAGGAAATAAATGATTATAAGCACAGTTAAAGCAGCAGTCAGCAGTAGAAACAATACCAAAGAGACTCCCCGCCACTGTTTCGGTAAAAAGCTGAGGGATGGGGCTGAAGAAATTTAACCACTCTCAAATTCATAGACAGAGCTGTGGATGCAAGGACTGACCATCCATCACATGCAGCTGGTGGTACCTTAATTGGGGAGGACAGGCTCATTGTAATTGCTAGAATGGAATGAATGGAATGGTATCAAACACATCAAACATGTGGTTTCCATGAGTTTGATACTATTCCATTCACTCCATCCCAGCAATTATTATGAGCCGTCCTCCTCTCACCAGCCTTGTATCCGGAGCCATCCATATCAATTATAGTTTTAACCATGATTTAAGGCTATATAGTGTTAATTTACATTTACTTTGTTTACAAACATTGGAGTAAAATAACCTTATATTTTGGGTTCTGATGGGGTACAACAGTTGAACTAAGCTCATGAGGCAATTACGTTATATTATTCAAGAATCAATGGGTACAAAGCATTAACTTATAAATCTAAAAATGGATGCAGCAGCTGCTGATTTCCCCTTTAAATAATCATAATCCACTAATTCAGAGAATCATTCAACCAATGGATGGTCGGTCTCATTTGCTCACAATTAGGTATCCAGTATACAGAAATTCAAATTCAACCAGTTCCCTAATTTGTATTCAACCAAGGTAGAGTGAGGAGGAGAGAAAGGAAAGGGAGCCACAAAACGAGAGAGAGGCAGAGAGGGAGAGAGGAGGGCTGGGTGGCAGCTGTTGCATGAGGAGTTTATCTGATTAAATCTCCGGGCCCCATCTCCGGGCCCCTGCCCCTGCCATCAACCAACAACTATAACCCAACCCCCACAAATTCAAGTTCTCCTCTCACCACAATGTGCACGTTCAAAGACACCCTGGGACTCGCTCAACAGGACCAACATTCACTTGAAAATAAGCGAGCCTGATGTGCAAAGTTGCCCCTGTGTTATAAAGACACAATTTATCTTTCAGATAGAATCCCTATCGCTCTCTTCGTCACAGTCACCACTGCCTCTGTGTTCAAAGTGGCTCTGTGACTCACATAAGAAGAAGCACATTAAGTAGAACATATCCTGGATGTTCTAACTGATATCAGTCACTGTGTTGTTGTGTTAGACATCATTTATGTTATCTGGCAGCGGTGAGGGTCTCTCTGTTAGCCTCCCTCCACCCCCAATCTCTCATCCTGTCATTTCCTGGCTCGGTAGGGTATAACCAGCCAGTCAGCCAAAGCACTTAAATACACATCAATATCAGTAGCCTAGCCTACTCCCTCCTTGCCTTCTTTCTCCTCCACACCACCCATTTCCCTCCTCCCTCCCTCCTGTTCTCTCTCTCTTTGGCAACCACAAAGAACTCTATTCTCATGGGCATCACTGACCTCATTCATCTCCCTGTTTTCTCCCTCCTTTAAGACAGTAGATTTGCTCATAGCGTTTACTCGGCATGCTCTCCTCCTTTCCCTTTACATACATCCCTCCATTTTTTAACTCCTTTCATGTTCACATCCTCTTTTCTCTCTCTCCTCCGTCTATTGTCTCTGGCCAACCAAGGCCTGAGGGGAGTGATTGACAAGCAGGCAGGGTAAGAGAAGGGGAGAGCTGTGATAGCAGGAGATGAAAAGCAAGGCTGCCTGCTGGTGGACTGTCTGTCAGGTGGTTGAAATATATTTCATCAATAGACCTCCACCCCGTGGCTATGTTCTTGTACTGCACGACCCCTGCCTAGTCTTGTCAGACTTCTAAAGCCAGACTTTTTTAACTCATTGGCTGTGGGGAATGGGAACACACACACGCACACACACACATACAAAAAACACAGTTTTCAAACTGCAATAACCAGTCCCATATTCCCATGATTTTAAAAAGCTAAAGTCAAAGCATTGCATCATGTTGCACCAGAAATCTAGCCAGTATATGGTAATCTGAGTATTTATTCACAAATATGAAAGATAATGGTTAATAAACTACGGGAAATCAACTAGGCTTCAGTGCTGTAAACCTACTGCCTTCTATTCCCCTGCTAAATGGATAAACCAAACTGCTGGAGTCAGAAACAGATTATTCCCCACATAAAGCAGACAGTGTAACAATGAACTTAGTGTCACCCCATACATCTGCCCTGTAAAACCCTGTCTCCCTCAAGAGGTTTGGTCTGAAGTCAGCAAACTGTGTCTCAACCTCGCGTCGGGGAAGACTGTGGGGGTAAAAGAGCAGAGGTGTGTGTATTGAGATCTGGGGTGTATTTATTAGGCACTAAACGGAAGGAAACAGAATAAAACAGTGAGGGACTACCTAAACATTTCCAATCAGAAAGGCTCAATTTCGTTTTACATTGCAAAGCATTTTACTACAGTGTGCCATAATGAATAGGTCAGTGGAGGCTGGTGGGAGGAGCTATAGGAGGATGGGCTCATTGTAATGTCTGGAATGGTATGAAACCATTTATTCCATTCCAGCCATTACAATGAGCCCATCCTCCTATAGCTCCTCCCACCAGCCTCCTCTGGAATATGTTTACCCATGGTGGTGGTGGTGTTGGGAGGCCAGACAGCTGCAGCCTGTGGAGAGCTCCAAGGCCAGCTGTTCCGTCTCATTATGGGGGGGTCAAAAGGACACCACGGGAGGGGAGGGAAAAATAATCACTACATTTTTCATTCAGAGAGCATAAGAGCGTGGTGTGGCAGGACCAGCTAATGATGAGGAGAGAGCTCTTACATTCCCCATAGTCGCCTACGTGGGGAAGATTCTAATTGCGTGGCTCCGTCGCCCATTTTAATTGCCTAGGGTGAACTTGAGCATCCATCCTTTCTTTTATCAGCGCTATATTATCTGATATTGCCTACAAATTAATTATCTCATAACCAATTATTTCCGTAATCCCCAGGCATTATCCAACCATTTATAGATTTTTCCCCGTAACTTGTCACACTTAAAGCTGGAATACTTAGTTGCTAAATACATTTTTGGACTTACAAATTAATATATTTACACCAATTGATTCTTGAAGAATTTAGCTTATAAATGCCTCATGAGTTTAGTTCAACTGTTGTACCTCCTCAAAAACACAAAATATAAGCTTGTTTTATTCCAATGTTTGTAAACAATATATACTATACAAAAATATAAACGCAACAATTTTAAAGATTTTACTGAGTTACAGTTCGTATAAGGAAATCAGTCAACCGAAATAAATTCATTAGGCCCTAATCTATGGATTTCACTTGACTGGGCAGGAGTGCAGCCATCGCACTCTAACGACTCCTTGTGGCGGGCCGGGCACCTGCAGGCTGACTTCGGTCGTCAGTTGAACGGTGTTTCCTCTGACACATCGGAGCAGCTGGCTTCCGGGTTAAGAAGCGCGGTTTGGCGGGTCATGTTTCGAAGGAAGCATGACTCAACCTTTGCCTCTCCCAAGCCCATTGGGGAGTTCAAGCGATGAGACAAGATCGTAATCACAAAATTGGGGAGAAAAATGGGGTAAAAAGATAAAGATTTAAGAAATAAATACTTCCTGCAGTCAGCAATCCAAATTGCACGCTCCCTCAAAACTTGAGACATCTGTGGCATTGTGTTGTGTGACAACATTTTAAATAAAAGGCCACTTTAAAATCTGCTAATTTTAAAGTGGCCTTTTATTGTCCCCAGGATAAGGTGCACCTGTGATCATGATGTTTAATCAGCTTCTTGATATGCCACACCTGTCAGGTGGATGGATTATCTTGGCAAAGGAGAAATGCTCACCAACAGGGATGTAAACAAATTTGTGCATAACGTTTGAGAGAAATAAGCTTTTTGTGCATTTGGAAAATGTCTGGGATTTTTTATTTCAGTTCATGAAACATGGAACGAAGACTTTACATGTTACATTTTTGTTCAGTGTAAATATAAACAAACACTGTATAGCCTCAAGACATGGTTAAAACGATCATTTTGATATCATGGATGTCAGTCCATGCATCCATATCTCGATCTATGAATTTGAGGGTGGTTAAACTTCTTCAGGCCCATCCTTCAGCTTTTACCAAATCAGAGGCGGGGTGACCGCTTTGTTATTGGTTCAATTAAGGATTCTAGCATTAAAATGAACCAAACAGTGGCACACAGTGCTGCAATATGATACATATACAAACCTTCACACACTTTACACACACAGCAGCAGGGTCAGAGGTCAACACGCATTTATTGATCAAAACTGTGAAGGTGAAAAATATATTGATCCGATGCACTGTTGACATAAACTTTGTAGGTGAGAGAGTTAGAGAGAATGAGAGAGAGTGTGTGTGAAGCTTGGATCACCACCAAAACACAAACGTACACAATAATAAAAGTCCAAGATATGGCACAGAGCAACAATGGAGAACTGGGGTCTGGGGCAGTACAGTATAGTATGTACTATGGCACAGGAGAATTACTGCGTGGTGGTGGATGATTAGTCCATGGCACATATACAGTGCATTCGGAAAGTATTCAGACCCCATCCCCACATTTTGTTACGTCACAGCCTTATTCTAAAATTGATTAAATACACATTTTCCTCATCAATCTACACGCAATATCCCATAATGACGAAGCGAAAACTGACTTTTAGACATTTTTGCAAATGTATTAACAATAAAAAACAGAAATACCTTATTTACATAAGTATTCAGACCCTTTGCTATGAGACCTGAAATCGAGCTCAGGTGCATCCTGTTTCCATTGATCATCCTTGAGATGTTTCTACAACTTGATTGGAGTCCACTTGTGGTAAATTCTATTGATTGGACAGGATTTGGAAAGGCACACACCTGTCTATATAAGGTCCCACAGTTGACAGTGAAGGTCAGACCAAAAACCAAGTCATGAGGTCGAAGGAATTGTCCATAGAGCTCCGAGACAGGATTGGGTCAAGGCACAGATCTGGGGAAGGGTACCAAAAAATGCTTACAGTGTACATGCAGAGTCTGTGTAAATACCAATGGCTCTAGGGCAGTGTTTGTTAGTGGAAAAGCATCTATGGTATTGTATAAGGGAAGACTGAAGACGGGAGATGTTCATTGGTTCAAAGGCAGTGAGTGTCTATGGTAGAGGCTGTATCTGTGGTACATCAGAGATACTGGTGCTAAGACTGGGGAGACAAATACTTCACTGTAGGGTGAATCATTTATACACTTTCTTTTATCAACAATAAATAGAGTGGGTGTAATACAGGGTGTATGTCACATACATAACTATGTGGGTACTTCAAAGGGCTTCAATTGGGGGAAAAGAAAAGCCTATTGCTATCTACATTATTACCTTTGAAATGTCTATGTGTATTTCATCTATGCTATGGGATAGGCTAGTGATATTTTTGTCCGTTATTGGGCCTTATATTTGGGGCAGTTCATGGGGCTATAGTTGGAGTATTTGGGGCAGTTGTTGGGGCTATAATTCTGGCTCTAGTTGGGGTATTTGGGTCAGTTCTTGGGGCTATAATTCTGGCTATAGTTGGGGTATTTGGGGCTATAGCTGTGGAATGGGAGGAAGGTGAAGAGTGTCCAGTGCGCTATGGTAGAGCTCTCTCAGTGCTCTCAACAACTGCAGCCGACAGAACATCTGATTGAAGAGGTGAGGCAACGGCTCCTGTAGAGGGGGGTAGAGATGGGGTTAGAGAGAGACAGATTGAAAAAGAGGGGGCAGGGGTTATGGACTGAACTTGGTGTGAACTTTAATCAGTTGAAATCAAAATCAGCTGTGCTGTCTGTCAGTACACCATGTTTTCAGGCCTGGTATGGTCGGTGATAGGCTATTAACACAATGTGTCAAACATCGGGGGGCATCACACATGCAAATATATATTTAATTCTACATACTGCGAGACCACATGCTGTAATTACACTAAGAGCAGTCTCCCATTAAACCTAACCTAATTTAACTACCCCCACCCTCAACACAGACGGACGGACGGACGGACAGGACAGACAATCATAGCGGCAAAATGAGGGAGTGCTCACCCCAAGGACGTGGACTCTGTTGTAATAGGAGCTAAAATCCTTACTGAGGGACACCAGGAACTTGCAGATCTGGGAGACACATTGCACACACATTAAACATACATTATATGAGCATTCATTTATCTATATCAACTGATATTTCAATGCACTTATATACATTTTTACATCTCACCTGTTCAGTCTTCAGGTTGACTCTGGCCCCTCCTCCATCACACTCCAACGTCTGTCCTGTTTGGTCGAGAAGCTCCGAGAATGGAATGAGGTAATTGAACAGAAGAAGCCACTCCCCCTATGAAACAGGAAGAGACACCATGACTGTCGAGAACAGCGATCTCTAGAGGACCAGAGTAAAAATGAAACACATCTAGGCCCATATTCACAAAGCACCTCAGAGTAGAAGTGCTAGGAAGAATCCAGGATCAGGCCCCCCCCCATCCCACAGGAGGTTGGTGTCACCTTAATTGGGAGGAGGGGCTCGTGGTAATGACTGGAGCGGAATTAGTGGAATGGTATCAAATACATCAAACTCATGGTTTCCAGGTGTTTGATGCCATTCCATTCGCTCCGGATATTATTGTGAGCTGTTCTCCCATCAGCAGCCCCCTGTGCCCCATCCATATAATGACCTAACAGACTAAACTGATCCTTGATCAGCACACCTACTCTGAGACACTTTGTGAATACAGGCCCTGTAGCTCGTGCTGTGGAGGAGTCATTTAACCAACGATAGGCCTACCTCTTCTTTTAGAGCTGAGAAGTCCAACTGGGAGCCCTCTGGGATTTCAGGGTAAAGTCCTGTAGGATGCAAATAAGTAGGAACTGATCATGCAGCATGACAATAAAGACAGAGTACAACATAGGATGTACATGTTTGCTTGGTGTGGTCTGGACTAGTACGCGTATAGAACATGGCAGTGTAGAGGCGGCAGGTAGCCTAGCGGTTAAGAGCTTTGGGCCAGTAACCGAAAGGTCGCTGGGTCGAATCCCCGAGCCGACTTGGTGAAAAATCTGTCGATGCACCCTTCAGCAAGGCACTTAACCCTAATTGCTCCTATAAGTCACTCTGGATAAGAGCGTATGACAAATGTATATACAACTGTGTGGTTCAGATGGCACAGTTGGATGAGGAAGCTCTGGTTTGACTACAACATAGGCCACATACTGTAGTGTGTATGTGTTAAATGTGGCGTGGGTCACTTTGGATAATGGTGCGTTCAAAACAACTGGGAGCTCGGAAAAATACAAGGTCAAATCATGACGTCAGTGATCTTCAGGTCGGAGCTCTAGAAAGAGGCCCGTTTTCCGAGTTGGATGACCGTTCAAATACATTTTTCTGAGTTGGAGCTAATTTATTTCACAGTTCCCAGTTGTTTTGAACGCACTGAAGTCAGAAGTCGGATATTTCCCAGTTGTTTTGAACACGGCATTATCAAGTCAGTCACGTCTGCTTAATGACATCATCATATCCATCATCATCCTGTTGCCTTGCGTGTCCCCCGTCTCACCTTTCTCCACACCTCGCTCGTAGCTGTCAAATAGGGTGTGCAGCCGAGCACAGTTGTACATGACGAAGACTCCGCCTCTGGGACCCTTGGTGGACACGCTGCCTTCCCTCAGCACGTCCAGAGTGACCTGTGTGTGAAAACAGCTATCAGTCTGCCAGTCAGCTCTGACTCAACACAACACCAGCCAGACACAAACCCCCTGGAGAGCAAGGTAGGCCAGCAAGCTATACCAGTTCATATACAGTATGTTGCCTTAGAAATAATAAGGTTCATGAAATCAACATCTTACTGAGATAAGATAACATTCATATATTAGCAATTTCTGAGACTCACTTAGATAATTCATTTGATGATACAGCAGTAACAATACAAGGATATAACATATATAGAAGAGACAGGAATGCTTATGGGGGAGGTGTTGCTTGCTATATACAGTGGGGAAAAAAAGTATTTAGTCAGCCACCAATTGTGCAAGTTCTCCCACTTAAAAAGATGAGAGAGGCCTGTAATTTTCATCATAGGTACACGTCAACTATGACAGACAAAATTAGAATTTATTTTCCAGAAAATCACATAGTAGGATTTTTTTATGATTTTATTTGCAAATTATGGTGGAAAATAAGTATTTGGTCAATAACAAAAGTTTCTCAATACTTTGTTATATACCCTTTGTTGGCAATGACACAGGTCAAACGTTTTCTGTAAGTCTTCACAAGGTTTTCACACACTGTTGCTGGTATTTTGGCCCATTCCTCCATGCAGATCTCCTCTAGAGCAGTGATGTTTTGGGGCTGTCGCTGGGCAACACGGACTTTCAACTCCCTCCAAAGATTTTCTATGGGGTTGAGATCTGGAGACTGGCTAGGCCACTCCAGGACCTTGAAATGCTTCTTACGAAGCCACTCCTTCGTTGCCCGGGCGGTGTGTTTGGGATCATTGTCATGCTGAAAGACCCAGCCACGTTTCATCTTCAATGCCCTTGCTGATGGAAGGAGGTTTTCACTCAAAATCTCACGATACATGGCCCCATTCATTCTTTCCTTTACACGGATCAGTCGTCCTGGTCCCTTTGCAGAAAAACAGCCCCAAAGCATGATGTTTCCACCCCATGCTTCACAGTAGGTATGGTGTTCTTTGGATGCAACTCAGCATTCTTTGTCCTCCAAACACGACGAGTTGAGTTTTTACCAAAAAATTATATTTTGGTTTCATCTGACCATATGACATTCTCCTAATCCTCTTCTGTATCATCCAAATGCACTCTAGCAAACTTCAGACGGGCCTGGACATGTACTGGCTTAAGCAGGGGGACACGTCTGGCACTGCAGGATTTGAGTCCCTGGCGGCGTAGTGTGTTACTGATGGTAGGCTTTGTTACTTTGGTCCCAGCTCTCTGCAGATCATTCACTAGGTCCCCCCGTGTGGTTCTGGGATTTTTACTCACCGTTCTTGTGATCATTTTGACCCCACAGGGTGAGATCTTGCGTGGAGCCCCAGATCGAGGGAGATTATCAGTGGTCTTGTATGTCTTCCATTTCCTAATAATTGCTCCCACAGTTGATTTCTTCAAACCAAGCTGCTTACCTATTGCAGATTCAGTCTTCCCAGCCTGGTGCAGGTCTACAATTTTGTTTCTGGTGTCCTTTGACAGCTCTTTGGTCTTGGCCATAGTGGAGTTTGGAGTGTGACTGTTTGAGGTTGTGGACAGGTGTCTTTTATACTGATAACAAGTTCAAACAGGTGCCATTAATACAGGTAACGAGTGGAGGTCAGAGGAGCCTCTTAAAGAAGAAGTTACAGGTCTGTGAGAGCCAGAAATCTTGCTTGTTTGTAGGTGACCAAATACTTATTTTCCACCATAATTTGCAAATAAATTCATTAAAAATCCTACAATGTGATTTTCTGGAGAAAAAAAATCTCAATTTGTCTGTCATAGTTGACGTGTACCTACAGTGAGGGAAAAAAGTATTTGATCCCCTGCTGATTTTGTACGTTTGCCCACTGACAAAGACATGATCAGTCTATAATTTTAATGGTAGGTTTATTTGAACAGTGAGAGACAGAATAACAACAAAAAAATCCAGAAGAACGCATGTCAAAAATGTTATAAATTGATTTGCATTTTAATGAGGGAAATAAGTATTTGACCCCTCTGCAAAACATGACTTAGTACTAGGTGGCAAAACCCTTGTTGGCAATCACAGAGGTAAGATGTTTCTTGTAGTTGGCACCAGGTTTGCACACATCTCAGGAGGGATTTTGTTCCACTCCTCTTTGCAGATCTACTCCAAGTCATAAAGGTTTCGAGGCTGACGTTTGGCAACTCGAACCTTCAGCTCCCTCCACAGATTTTCTATGGGATTAAGGTCTGGAGACTGGCTAGACCACTCCAGGACCTTAATGTGCTTCTTCTTGAGCCACTCCTTTGTTGCCTTGGCCGTGTGTTTTGGGTCATTGTCATGCTGGAATACCCATCCACAACCCATTTTCAATGCCCTGGCTGAGGGAAGGAGGTTCTCACCCAAGATTTGACGGGACATGGCCCCGTCCATCGTCCCTTTGATGCGGTGAAGTTGTCCTGTCCCCTTAGCAGAAAAACACCCCCAAAGCATAATGTTTCCACCTCCATGTTTGACGGTGGGGATGGTGTTCTTGGGGTCATAGGCAGCATTCCTCCTCCTCCAAACACGGCGAGTTGAGTTGATGCCAAAGAGCTCGATTTTGGTCTCATCTGACCACAACACTTTCACCCAGTTCTCCTCTGAATCATTCAGATGTTAATTGGCAAACTTCAGACGGGCCTGTATATGTGCTTTCTTGAGCAGGGGGACCTTGCGGGCGCTGCAGGATTTCAGTCCTTCACGGCGTAGTGTGTTACCAATTGTTTTCTTGGTGACTATGGTCCAGGCTGACAAGATCCTCCTGTGTAGTTCTGTGCTGATTCCTCACCATTCTCATGATCATTGCAACGCCACAAGGTGAGATCTTGCATGGAGCCCCAGGCCGAGGGAGATTGACAGTTATTTTGTGCTTCTTCCATTTGCGAATAATCGCACCAACTGTTGTCACCTTCTCACCAAGCTGCTTGGCGATGGTCTTGTAGCCCATTCCAGCCTTGTGTAGGTCTACAATCTTGTCCCTGACATACTTGGAGATCTCTTTGGTCTTGGCCAAGGTGGAGAGTTTGGAATCTGATTGATTGATTTCTTCTGCGGAGAGGTGTCTTTTATACAGGTAACAAGCAGAGATTAGGAGCACTCCCTTTAAGAGTGTGCTCCTAATCTCAGCTCGTTACCTGTATAAAAGAAACCTGGGAGCCAGAAATCTTTCTGATTGAGAAGGGGTCAAATACTTATTTCCCTCATTAAAATGCAAATCAATTTATAACATTTTTGACATGCGTTCTTCTGGATTTTTTTGTTGTTATTCTCTCTCACTGTTCAAATAAATATACCATTAAAGTGATAGACTGATCATGTCTTTGTCAGTGGGCAAACGTACAAAATCAGCAGGGGATCAAATACTTTTTTCCCTCACTGTATGATGAAAATTACAGGCCTCTCATCTTTTTAAGTGGGAGAACATGCACAATTGGTGGCTGACTAAATACTGTATATTATTTATATATATATATATATACACACACACAAACAGTGGGGAGAACAAGTATTTGATACACTGCCGATTTTGCAGGTTTTCCTACTTACAAAGCATGTAGAGGTCTGTCATTTTTATCATAGGTACACTTCAACTGTGAGAGACGGAATCTAAAACAAAAATCCAGAAAATCACATTGTATGATTTTTAAGTAATTCATTTGCATTTTATTGCATGACATAAGTATTTGATCACCTACCAACCAGTAAGAATTCCAGCTTTCACAGACCTGTTAGTTTTTCTTTAAGAAGCCCTCCTGTTCTCCACTCATTACCTGTATTAACTGCACCTGTTTGAACTCGTTACCTGTATAAAAGACACCTGTCCACACACTCAATCAAACAGACTCCAACCTCTCCACAAAGGCCAAGACCAGAGAGCTGTGTAAGGACATCAGGGATAAAATTGTAGACCTGCACAAGGCTGGGATGGGCTACAGGACAATAGGCAAGCAGCTTGGTGAGAAGGCAACAACTGTTGGCGCAATTATTAGAAAATGGAAGAAGTTCAAGATGACGGTCAATCATCCTCGGTCTGGGGCTCCATGCAAGATCTCACCTCGTGGGGCAACAATGATCATGAGGAAGGTGAGGGATCTGCCCAGAACTACACGGCAGGACCTGGTCAATGACCTGAAGAGAGCTGGGACCACAGTCTCAAAGAAAACCATTAGTAACACACTACGCCATCATGGAATAAAATCCTGCAGCGCAAGCAAGGTCCCCCTGCTCAAGTCAGCGCATGTCCAGGCCCGTCTGAAGTTTGCCAATGACCATCTGGATGATCCAGAGGAGGAATGGGAGAAGGTCATGTGGTCTGATGAGACAAAAATATAAACTTTTTGGTCTAAACTCCACTCGCCGTGTTTGGAGGAAGAAGAAGGATGAGTACAACCCCAAATAACACCATCCCAACCGTGAAGCATGGAGGTGGAAACATCATTCTTTGGGGATGCTTTTCTGCAAAGGGGACAGGACGACTGCACCGTATTGAGGGGAGGATGGATGGGGCCATGTATCGCGAGATCTTGGCCAACAACCTCCTTCCCTCAGTAAGAGCATTGAAGATGGGTCGTGGCTGGGTCTTCCAGCATGACAACGACCCGAAACACACAGCCAGGGCAACTAAGGAGTGGCTCCGTAAGAAGCATCTCAAGGTCCTGGAGTGGCCTAGCCAGTCTCCAGACCTGAACCCAATAGAAAATATTTGGAGGGAGCTGAAAGTCCGTATTGTCCAGCGACAGCCCCGAAACCTGAAGGATCTGGAGAAGGTCTGTATGGAGGAGTGGCCCAAAATCCCTGCTGCAGTGTTTGCAAACCTGGTCAAGACCTACAGGAAACTTATGATCTCTGTAATTGCAAACAAAGGTTTCTGTACCAAATATTAAGTTCTGCTTTTCTGATGTATCAAATACTTATGTCATGCAATAAAAATGCAAATTAATTACTTAAAAATCATACAATGTGATTTTCTGGATTTTTGTTTTAGATTCAGAGCCATATGCCTGTAATATTTACAGAAGATCTTATGTCAAGTGTTATTGAAGTGTTGTGGTTGCAGGTTCACAAGGCACATCTAAAGCCTTTTCTTTTGGGGTGATGCTATAGGCCACCAAGTGCTCACAGTCAGTATCTAAATAATATGTGTGAAATGGGCGGCAGGTAGCTTAGTGGTTAAGAGCGTTGTGCTAGTAACCGAAAGGTCGATGGTTCTAATCCCCGAGCAGACTAGGTGAAAAATCTGTCGATGTGCCCTTGAGCAAGGCACTTAACCCTAATTGCTCCTGTAAGTCGCTCTGGATAAGAGCGTCTGCTAAATAAAAAGTATTTATTTATGTATTAAATGCTTGATAGTGTATGTGATGTAGACAGGAGAGGTCTACTTTCTTTGGGACCTGAATAGACTGGTTTTCATCAAGCTGTCCGCTCAAAAGGAAGGTTCTCACTGTACTACTACTTACTAATCAACCTACAAACACTACAGGAACAAGATCATCCACATGTACAGTTGAAGTCGAAAGTTTACCTACACTTAGGTTGGAGTCATTAAAACTTGTTTCTCAACCACTCCACAAATGTATTGTTAATAAACTATAGTTTTAGCAAGTCGGTTGGGACATCTACTTTGTGCATGACAAGTAATCTTTCCAACAATTGTTTACAGACAGATTATTTCACTGTATCACAATTCCAGTGGGTCAGAAGTTTACATACACTAAGTTGCCTGTGCCTTTAAACAGCTTTGAAAATTCCACAAAATGATGTCATGGCTTTAGAAGCTTCTGATAGGCTAATTGACATCATTTGAGTCAATTGGAGGTGTACCTGTGGATGTATTTCAAGGCCTACCTTCAAACTCAGTGCCTCTTTGCTTGACATCATGGGGAAAATCAATAGAAATCAGCCAAGACCTCAGACAAAAAATTGTAGACCTCCACAAGTCTGGTTCATCCTTGGGAGCAATTTCCAAACGCCTTAGGTACCACGTTCATCTGTACAAACAATAGTACGCAAGTATAAACACCATGGGACCACGCAGCCGTCATACCACTCAGGAAGGAGACGCGTTCTGTCTCCTAGAGATTAACGTACTTTGGTGCAAATCAATCCCAGAACAACAGCAAAGGACCTTGTGAAGATGCTGGAGGAAACAGGTACAAAAGTATCTATATTTTACATTTACATCATTTAGCAGACGCTCTTATCCAGAGCGACTTACAAATAGGTGCATTCACCTTATAGCCAGTGGGATAACCACTTTACAATGTTGTTGTTTTTTTTTTTTTGGGGGTTGAGTAAAGGGGGGGGTAGAAGGATTACTTTATCCTATCCCAGGTATTCCTTAAAGAGGTGGGGTTTCAAATGTCTCCGGAAGGTGGTGAGTGAGTAAATCCACAGTAAAAACGAGTCCTATATCGACATAACCTGAAAGGCCGCTTAGCAAGGAAGCCACTGCTCCAAAACCGCCATAAAAAAAAGCCAGACTACGGTTTGCAACTGCACATGGGAACAAAGATCGTACTTTTTGGAGAAATGTCCTCTGGTCTGATGAAACAAAAATATAACTGTTTGGCCATAACGACCATCGTTATGTTTGGAGTAAAAAGGGGGTGGCTTGCAAGCCGAAGAACACCATCCCAACCGTGAAGCACGGGGGTGGCAGCATCATGCTGTGGGGGTACTTTCTGCAGGAGGGACTGGTGCACTTCACAAAACAGATGGCATCATGAGGAAGGAAAATTATGTGGACATATTGAATCAACATCTCAAGACATCTGTCAGGAAGTTAAAGCTTGGCCGCAAATGGGTCTTCCAAATGGACAATGACCTCAAGCATACTTCCAAAGTTGTGGCAAAATGGCTTAAGGACAACAAAGTCAAGGTATTGGAGTGGCCATCACAAAGCCCTGACCTCAATCCTATAGAAAATATGTGGGCAGAACTGAAAAGCGTGTGAGAGCACCACCTCTGTCAGGAGGAATGGGCCAAAATTCACCCAACGTATTGTGGGAAGCTTGTGGAAGGCTACCTGAAACGTTTGACCCAGGTTAAACAATTTAAAAGGCAATGCTACCAAATACTAATTGAGTGTATGTAAACTTCAGACCCACTGGAAATGTGATGAAATAAATAAAAGCTGAAATAAATCGTTCTCTCTACTATTTTTCTGACATTTCACATTCTTAAAATAAAAGTGGTGATCCTAACTGACCTAAAACAGGGCATTTTTACTGGGATTAAATGTCAGGAATTGTGAAAAACTATGTATGTATGTAAATTTACAACTTCAACTGTATTGATCACATTTTTACTAATACTGTAGAACTTTGTTCTAAAGTTGTATCTGTACCAATTGGATGCAGTGATCACATCCAGTGGCTATATCCAGGAAAACCAAAGTTCCAAAAGATGGGCCTAAAAATTGTATAGGAGATCATAAATATTATTTTGCTGTGACTCTTATATGGATGATGTTGAAAATACACTACATGAACAAAAGTATGTGGACACCTGCTCGTCGAACATCTCATTCCAAAATCAGGGTCTTTAATATGGAGTTGGTCCTCCCTTTGCTGCTATAACAGCCTCCACTCTTCTGGGAAGGCTTTCCACCAGATGTTGGAACATTGTTGCGGGGACTTGCTTTCATTCAGCCACAAGAGCATTAGTGAGGTCGGGCACTGATGTTGGGCGATTAGGCCTGGCTCGCAGTCTGCATTCCAATTCTTCCCAAAGATATTCGATGGGGTTGAGGTCAGGGCTCTGTGCAGGCCAGTCAAGTTCTTCCACACCGATAACAACAAATCATTTCTATATGGACCTCGCTTTGTGTATGAGGGCATTGTTATGCTGAAACAGGAAAGGGCCTTCCCCAAACTGTTGCCACGAAGTTGGAAGCACAGAATTTTCTTGAATGTCATTGTATGCTGTAGCGTTACGATTTCCCTTCACTGGAACTAAGGGGCCTAGCCAGAACCATGAAAAACAGCCCCAGACCATTATTCCTCCTCCACTAAACTTTACAGTTGGCACTACGCATTGGGGCAGGTAGCATTCTCCTGGCATCCGCCAAACCCAGATTTGTCTGTCGGACTGCCAGATGGTGAAGCGTGATTCATCACTCCAGAGAACGCGTTTCCACTGATCCAGCGTCCAATGGCGGCGAGCTTTACACCACTCCAACATTGAGCCATTGTACTCATGCATAAAAAAACTAATAATTAAATAATTTTGTAAAGTTAGTGTGGGAGAGGTGGAAAATGTATTGTTATCGATCAATAATGACAACGCTCCTAGCATTGAAAATGTAGATGGAAAGCTACTGAGGATGGTAGCTGACTATAGCCACTCCTATCTGTCATATCTTTAAATCTGAGCCTAGAGGCCTGGATGGAAGCCAAAGTCATTCCGCTACCCAAGAGTGGTAAAGCGGTCTTTACTGGTTCTAACAACAAACGTATCAGCTTGCTGCCAGCTCTTAGCAAACTCTTGGAAAACATTGTGTTTCACAAAATACAATGCTATTTCTCTATAAACAAATTAACAGAATTTCAGCATGATTATAGAGAAGGGCACTCAACATGTACTGCACTGACACAAATGACTGATAATTGGTTGAAAGAAATTGATGTTTATTGTGGGAGCTGTACTGTTATATTTCAGTGCAGCCTTTGATAATATTGACCATAACCTGTTGTTGAGAAAACATATGCGTTATGGCTTTTCAACCACTGCCATATCGTGGATTCAGAGCTATCTACAGTGAGGGAAAAAAGTATTTGATCCCCTGCTGATTTTGTACGTTTTCCCACTTACAAAGAAATGATCAGTCTATAATTTTAATGGTAGGTTTATTTGAACAGTGAGAGACAGAATAACAACAACAACAATCCTGAAAAATGCATGTCAAAAATGTTATAAATTGATTTGCATTTTAATGAGGGAAATAAGTATTTGACCCCCTCTCAATCAGAAAGATTTCTGGCTCCCAGGTGTCTTTTATACAGGTAACGAGCTGAGGTTAGGAGCACACTCTTAAAGGGAGTGCTCCTAATCTCTGCTTGTTACCTGTATAAAAGACACCTGTCCACAGAAGCAATCAATCAGATTCCAAACTCTCCACCATGGCCAAGACCAAAGAGCTCTCCAAGGATGTCAGGGACAAGATTGTAGACCTACACAAGGCTGGAGTGGGCTACAAGACCATCACCAAGCAGCATGGTGAGAAGGTGACAACAGTTGGTGCGATTATTCGCAAATGGAAGAAACACAAAATAACTGTCAATCTCCCTCGGCCTGGGGCTCCATGCAAGATCGCACCTCGTGGAGTTGCAATGATCATGAGAACGGTGAGGAATCAGCCCAGAACTACACGGGAGGATCTTGTCAATGATCTCAAGGCAGCTGGGACCATAGTCACCAAGAAAACAATTGGTAACACACTACGCCGTGAAGGACTGAAATCCTGCAGCGCCCGCAAGGTCCCCCCTGCTCAAGAAAGCACATATACAGGCCCGTCTGAAGTTTGCCAATGAACATCTGAATGATTCAGAGGAGAACTGGGTGAAAGTGTTGTGGTCAGATGAGACCAAAATTGAGCTCTTTGGCATCAACTCAACTCACCGTGTTTGGAGGAGGAGGAATGCTGCCTATGACCCCAAGAACACCATCCCCACCGTCAAACATGGAGGTGGAAACATTATGCTTTGGGGGTGTTTTTCTGCTAAGGGGACAGGACAACTTCACCGCATCAAAGGGACGATGGACGGGGCCATGTACCGTCAAATCTTGGGTGAGAACCTCCTTCCCTCAGCCAGGGCATTGAAAATGGGTCGTGAATGGGTATTCCAGCATGACAATGACCCAAAACACACGGCCAAAGCAACAAAGGAGTGGCTCAAGAAGAAGCACATTAAGGTCTTGCAGTGGCCTAGCCAGTCTCCAGACCTTAATCCCATAGAAAATCTGTGGAGGGAGCTGAAGGTTCGAGTTGCCAAACGTCAGCCTCGAAACCTTAATGACTTGGAGAAGATCTGCAAAGAGGAGTGGGACAAAATCCCTCCTGAGATGTGTGCAAACCTGGTGGCCAACTACAAGAAACGTCTGACCTCTGTGATTGCCAACAAGGGTTTTGCCACCAAGTACTAAGTCATGTTTTGCAGAGGGGTCAAATACTTATTTCCCTCAATAAAATGCAAATCTATTTATAACATTTTTGACATGCTTTTTTCAGAATTTTTTTGTTGTTACTCTGTCTCTCACTGTTCAAATAAACCTACCATTAAAATTATAGACTGATCATGTCTTTGTTAGTGGGCAAACGTACAAAATCAGCAGGGGATCAAATACTTTTTTCCCTCACTGTATCTAATAGAACTGAGGGTTTTCTTTAATGGTAGCTTCTCTAATGTCAAACATGTAAAGTGTGGTGTACCGCAGCGCAGCTCTCTAGGTCCTCTACTCCTTTCTATTTTTACTAATGACCTGCCACTGGCAGCAAACAAAGCATGTGTGTCCATGTATGCTGATGATTCAAGCATATACAGTGCCTTGCAAAAGTATTCATCCCCCTTTGGGTTTTTCCTTTTTTGTTGCATTACAATCTGTCATTTAAATGGATTTTTATTTGGATTTCATGTAATGGACATACACAAAATAGTCCAAATTGGTGAAGTGAAATGAAAAAAATAACTTCAAAAAAATAAATAACAGAAAAATGGTGCGTGCATATGTATTCACCCCCTTTGCTATGAAGCCCCTAAATAAGATCTGGTGCAACCAATTACCTTCAGAAGTCACATAATTAGTTAAATAAAGTCCACCTGTGTGCAATCTAAGTGTCACATGATCTGTCACATGATCTATATACACATGAGTATATATATTTACATTTTAGTCATTTAGCAGACGCTCTTATCCAGAGCAACTTACAGTTAGTGAGTGCATACATTTTTTTTAATTTAATTTTTTCATACTGGCCCCCCGTGGGAATCGAACCCACAACCCTGGCGTTGCAAGCGCTATGCTCTACCAACTGAGCGACACAGGACTATTATTTATATATTTATATATATATATATTATATATATATATATACACATATATATATAATATATATATATATATATATATACACACACGTTCTGAGGAGCTCTCCAAGGAGCTCTCCAAACAGGTCAGGGACAAAGTTGTGGAGAAGTACAGATCAGGGTTGGGTTATAAAAAAATATCAGAAACTTCGAACATCCCACAGAGTACCATTAAATCCATTATTAAAAAATGGAAAGAATATGGCACCACAACAAACCTGCCAAGAGAGGGCCACCCACCAAAACTCACGGACCAGGAAGGAGGGCATTAATCAGAGAGCCAACAAAGAGACCAAAGATAACCCTGAAGGAGCTGCAAAGCTCCACAGCGGAGATTGTAGTATCTGTCCATAGGACCACTTTAAGCCGTACACTCCACAGAGCTGGGCTTTACAGGAGAGTGGCCAGAAAAAAAGCCATTGCTTAAAGAAAAAAATAAGCAAACACGTTTGGTGTTCGCCAAAAGGCATGTGGGAGACTCCCCAAACATATGGAAGAAGGTACTCTTGTCAGATGAGACTAAAATGTAGCTTTTTGGCCATCAAGGAAAATGCTATGTCTGGAGCAAACCCAACACCTCTCATCACCCCGAGAACACCATCCCGGCAGGGACTGGGTAACTGGTCAAAATTGAAGGAATAATGGATGCCGCTAAATACAGGGAAATTCTTGAGGGAAACCTGTTTCAGTCTTCCAGAGATTTGAGACAGGGACATGCCGAGAGGTGAGTTCAGATTGGTCTGCCATGTAGCACTCTTCTGTCTATAACATGAGCTGCTTAGTATGTGTAGGTAATCCTTTCTAAAGCTGCTTTTTTGAAAGATATCATGAAGAACTGCACAAGTGTTGCTAAGGCTCTCCACTTTCTGGAGGACAGAATTTTGAAATCAGTGGAATGCCCGGTGGAAGCAGAGTATGATAGCTACGGAGATGGAGAAAATTCAGGCGTTTGATTGCAAATGCAGAGGGAGTCAAAAAGAGAACACAGAAGGCTGTTGTATAAAACTCCCGTCTCCGGATGACATCTTCAAACTAAGGGTAACCATGGCATCCGTGACACAGGGAGAGAAGTGTTCATCCATGTATGCGGGTAAGAGAGTCTCGCTAGCTACGTTTTCAGATCTTATACATTTCTAAATTTTGTCATTAAGTTGTTTTCATTGTTAAAGTGTACTGTTAGTTAGCTAGCTAACGTTAGTTGGCTGGCTCGCTAGCTAACATTACGTGTATGATCTGTGTAGTAATAATATTCGTATCTTAGAGCCATTTGCATTGCCATTTGTAGCACAACGTTAAGTAGCTAGCTAACATGGAACCTAGCTAGTTTGTTAGCTTTAGCTACCTGTAGATTCATGCAGGGTAGTAACGTTATGAGTTGGGATTATGGTTCATTGTTTAGCTAGCTAGCTACATGTCTAAACAAAAAGACTCCACTATGCAAGTAACCATTTCACTGTACCGTTTACACCTTATGTAGCCTGTGCATGTGACAAATAAACGTTGATTATATTTGATATAGTGTGTGTTTACCAGAGATGGTAATGTGAAGAACAACATGACCTGCACCAAAGTCAAATTAGGATATAAGGTTAGGCCCACGAGGCAGCGTCCAAGATCTACAATTCTCAGGTAGAATGCCCTGCCTTTATTTCGTCACACTCACAATCATGTAGTAACCAAAAAAGTGTTAAACAAATGAAAATATATGTTATATTTGAGATTCTTCAAATAGCCACCCTTTGCCTTGATGACAGCTTTGCACACTCTTGGCATTCTCTCAACCAACTTCACCTGGAATGCTTTTCAAACAATCTTGAAAGAGTTCCCACATATGCTGAGCACTTGTTGGCTGCTTTTCCTTCACTCTGCGGTCCTACTCATCCCAAACCATCTCAATTGGGTTGAGGTCGGGGGATTGTGGAGGCCAGGTCATCTGATACAGCACTCCATCACTCTCCTTCTTGGTAAAATAGCCCTTACACAGCCTGGGAGGTGTGTTGGGTCATTGTCCTGTTGATGGTCACACTAAGCCCAAACCAGATGGGATGGCGTATCGCTGCAGAATGCTGTGGTAGCCATGCTGGTTAAGTGTGCCTTGAATTCTAAATAAATCACAGACAGTGTCACCAGCAAAGCACCCACCCCCACACCATAACACCTCCTCCTCCATGCTTTACTGTGGGAAATACACATGCAGAGATCATCCATTCACCAACACCGCGTCTCACAAAGACACAGCGGTTGGAACCAAAAATCTCAAATTTGGACTCCAGACCAAAAGGACAAATGTCCATTGCTCGTGTTTCTTGGCCCAAGCAAGTTTCTTCTTCTTATTGGTGTCCTTTAGTAGTGGTTTCTTTGCAGTAATTCGACCATGAAGGCCTGATTCACACAGTCTCCTCTGAAAAGTTGATGTTGAGATGTTACTTGAACTCTGTGAAGCATTTATTTGGGCTGCAATTTCTGAGGCTGGTAAATCTAATGAACTTATCCTCTGCAGCAGAGGTAACTCTGGGTCTTCCATTCCTGTGGTGGTCTTCATGAGAGCCAGTTTCATTGTAGCGCTTGATGGTTTCTGCGACTGCACTTGAAGAAACTTTCAAAGTTCTTGAAATTTTCTAGATTGACTGACCATGTCTTAAAGTAATGATGGACTGTCGTTTCTCTTTGCTTATTTGAGCTGTTCTTGCCATAATATGGACTTGATATTTTACCAAATAGGGCTATCTTCTGTATACCCCCCCCCCTACCTTGTCACAACACAACTGATTGGCTCAAACGCATTAAGAAGGAAATAAATTCCACAAATTAACTTTTAAGAAGGCACACCTGTTAACTGAAATGCATTCCAGGTGACTACCTCATGAAGCTGAGAGTGTGCAAAGCTGTCATCAAGGCAAAGGGTGGCTTTTCGAAGAATCTCAAATATAAAATATATTTTGATTTGTTTTTAAAAAATGTGGTTACTACATGATTCCATATGTGTTATTTCATAGTTTTGATATCTTCACTATTATTCTACAATGTAAAAAAAAGAAAAAAAGAAAGAAAACCCTTGAATGAGTAGGTGTGTCCAAACTTTTGACTTGTAGTGTATATACTGAACAAAAATATAAACGCAACATGTAAAGTGTTGGCCCCAAGTTTCATAAGCTGAAATAAAAGATCCCATGTACAAAAAGCTTATTTTTCAAAAAATGTGTGCACAAATTTGTTTACATCCCTGTTAGTGAACATTTATCCTTTGCCAAAGTAATCCATCCACCAGACAGGCGTGGCATATCAAGAAGCTGATTAAACAGCATGATCATTAAACAGGCGCACCTTGTGCTGGGGACAATAAAAGGCCACACTAAAATGTGCCGTTTTGTCACACAACACAATGCCACAGACGTCTCAAGTTTTGAGGGAGTGTGCAATTGGCATGCTGACTGCAGGAATGTCCACCAGAGCTGTTGCCAGATAATTGAATGTTCATTTCTCTACCATAAGCCGCCTCCAACATCTTTTTAGAGAATTTGGCAGTACGCCCAACCAGCCTCACAACCGCAGACCACGTGTAACCACAGCAGCCCATGGCTGCGCCCCTGCCCAGTCATGTGACATCCATAGATTAGGGCCTAATGAATTTACTTCAATCGACAGATTTTCTTATATGAACTGAAACTCAGTAAAATCATTGAAATTGTTGGATGTTGTGTTTATGTTTTTGTTCAGTATAGATTAAATGGTTACAAAGATGGGGAGAGGTCTGTCCGTAATAAAGAGATGCTCTGCTTTTTTGACACCACACTCCACAAAGCAAGTCCTGCAGGCTCTAGTTTTATCTTATCTTGATTATTGTCCAGTCATATGGTCAAGTGCTGCAAAGAAGGACCTAGTTAAGCTGCAGCTGGCACAGAACAGAGCGGCACGTCTTGCTCTTCATTGTAATCAGAGGGCTAATATTAATACTATGCATGCTAGTCTCTCTTGGCTAAGAGTTGAGGAAACACTGACTGCATCACTTCTTGTTTTTATAAGAAACATTAATTCCTAATTGTTTGCAGTCAACTTACACACACACTTACCCCAACAGACATGCCACCAGAGGTATTTTCACAGTCCCCAGGTCCAGAACAAATGCAAGGAAACATACAGTATTATACAGAGCCATGAGTGCATGGAACTCCCTTCCATCTTATATAGCGCAAGTGAACAGCAAAACTGGTTTCAGAAAACAACTAAAGTAACACCTCATGGCACAACGCCTCTCCCCCATGTGACCTACTTGTTGTGTGTATGTACTCACATGTATGTGTAACTGATAGATGCACACACACACTACATGTTCATGTTTTTAAATGTATATCAATTGTAAAGTATTTTGTCTGTAATGTCTTTTTCGTTATGTGTTGGACCCCAGTAAAAACACACACACATGATTATCTCTGTGCGCATGCAGACTAGCTCCAAGAAGTGAGTCAGTCTCTTTCTCTCTCTCACACACACCTCCTAAGACTCACCGGGCTCGTATGGACTGTTGAGAGCATCTCAAACCTCACCGTGGCTGAGGTCATGACCTTGATGATGTCATCCCAAGTTTGGTCTGAAACAGTATTTGGAGTTGTAATAGAAGTGTCAAATCCAAGGAGGGACATCACATACCACAACAGTCCCTGGTCATACACATTAAAAAGTACACACGCTACAGAATTTAGACAAATTGAGCAGACTCACCTTCGACTTGTTCTCCATACTTAATCTCCGAGGCCTCCTTCATCTGCACTCTTCTCAGTCTGTAGGACAGGTGAACAAGGAGCCAATGAGACAGACACACACACAAACACAGTGGCTCGATGAGATCTGAAAAGACTACATTAGAGATCTGAATAGACTACAGAGATCTGAAAAGACTTCATTAGAGATCTGAAAAGACTACAGAGCAAACAGCGGAGTACAGTGATAGACTTAGTTACTGGGACTAAAGATAAATCAAAAGGTTAAAATATGTTCTTACTGAAGATACTGGGCAGCACTGAGGTGAGTTCCAGGTGTCTTCATTGGTCCACAAACAAGATGCCTCTAAGAAACAGACAGAGGTAAGAAAAAGAGGGAAAAATGTGATCACTCATTTGCAGGGGTGGGGGGGTAACACGTTACAAAAGGATGTAGCTCAGTTGGTAGAGCATGGCGTTTGCAACGCCAGGGTTGTGGGTTCGATTCCCACGGGGGGCCAGTATGGAAATAAATTAAAATAAAATGTATGCACTCACTAACTGTAAGTCGCTCTGGATAAGAGCGTCTGCTAAATGACAAAAAATTTAAATGTAGTAGTTCGGCTACTTTGAGCAATCAATTTATAAGACAACATGAGCTGTCGAGTTACAGCATGAATTCGGTAGAGACAAGGCTTTTTTATATATAACTCACCGGTAGAGATATGATTCTGATTACACGTTACGTAATCAGCTACTTTTATGAGTAATGGTGTAATGTAATACATTACTTTCTAAAATTGGATAATATTATTATTACAGGTACTTTTTTAACCTCTTAAATGTAATGGCAAAATTTTGATTTCTGCCTAAATAGACATACCCAAAAGTAACTGATATTCATGTGTAATTACATGATTCTGACATGCCAAAATGTAGTATATTTGGAAAGACGACATCTGGAAGATTATGAGGAAATGACCAGAAGATAGGACTTTCATAGTTCAGAATACACAAGATCAAGCACAGACAAAATAACCTATATATATATATATATATATATATTTTTTTTTTGTAATCTTTCATTGACAAACTATAAGTGAATTATTGATGCCCAGAGCTGGAGAAACAGCAGATGGCTTCCATAACATGTGAACAATATCAGAAAAAAATGGGATTGATAGACCTAACAACTAGAAATGGGCAGATGTTTTAGTAAGTGGTGTCAGGTGTGGTCACGGGACATTTCCAGATGTCCCTAAACCTCTCCAAAGTGGCATATGTCTATAAATTAGATAATTCCAGTGCTATAAATATTTGCAATCCCTAAATGCTATTTGTTCAGAATAAAAACACATTTTTACCATATCAACCTCACTCAAACATTGTGGTGGTGTTATGGGGTATCCAGGGTACATTCAAGTGTCCTTTCAACCTCTCCAAAAGTGTCCGAATGTGGTAATTGCACTGTTTTTGCACACTGGATGTGCCTAAAAGTTACTGTTCCCTATAAAACTAAATTTCTACAACACCAACCTCTCTCAAACATTGTGGTGGTGTCGGGGGACTTACAGGGGATATCCAAGTGTTTTTTCAACCTCTCCAAAGTGCCTGAACGTTTAGCCTAGGCATATCCAATGTATTGGTCCCAAATACAAATGAACTGTTTACAAAAACAATATAAAAGAAACAGATATACATAAAAATATATTATCAAACACAAAGTTGGTTACACACGTGTCCTTCAATAAAAAAGGTGCAAAAATATAAATAAGCTGAACTATTTACAAATGGCATTCGTGTTTGTTTTACATCCCAGGTGTAGATGATTAGATTTCACTTTCACCCTAGCTTGTGCATGTCGTGATAGTCTTTGAAGCAGTCCCTATCTGCCAGGACACGAACTGGCATTTCAGACAGAAGATCTGGAATTTCCCCCTTTTTCCCCCCGTGTTTTGTGCAATGCTTGCAGTTCTTCCTTTTGTCTTTTGGCATGTGTGTTGGATAGTGGCGCTCACTTGGAGTGGGGGGTCTTGTGATGGTTGTGAGGTTGCTTTGGACCCCCAATTCAGCCATTTCCAACACTAGTTGCTCTCGGAAGGCCAACTGCTTGTGGAGAATGAAAAGCATTTACTGTAGCTTTGTCCAAAAAGTGGTTTAAAAAAAGTATTATACCACTTCCTGGTCTTGTGGAGGACCTGGTAGTAGCCTATCAGAGCATCAGATAGGTCGACAGCCCCTATGCTGGCATTGTAGTCCTTCACAGAAACAGGATTGGGGACATTCTTCCCTTTTCACCATCCTTGAGACGTGGTTGTTATTGAATGCCTTATGCTGTGTGGTGAGCATGGTTACTTCCCTAGTGTCCTTCCATTTCACAAAAAGCAGCTTGTTAGTCCTGATCCAATGTATGGTCCCCCTCTCTGCTGTCATGTCGTTTACCTTGGTCTTGGGGAAACCAATTATTTTAGGACGAATGGTGCCACAAGCCCCGATTTTATTTTTCAAGAGGTCTATGAAGAGTGGATGTAGACATAGCAGTGGGGGGTGAAGACCTTGACCGGCGGGGGCGCTTGCTGGGGAGGGGTGGCTCCCAAATGTCATCATCCAAATCCGCTGCATCCTTTACTCTGTGGTGAATAAAATAAAGAGATATATTGTTGTAAGACACACACATTTACTAAAACACATTACTGTAAAGTAAAAACACCAAGCCTAAACTTTATCTGTACAGTGACTCACATGGGTGTGAAGCACACACACAATGCAAACAGTAACACTTTGGAGACAAAGGCAGAGGTAAGAACCACAAATAAACAATGGCCATGAGAGTTTAGTGGCCTCTCAAAAGTCACAAGGATGAAACTTAGAACAGCAAACAGTGAACTAATATGAATCATAGACAATAACTACTTTGGAATTAAATAACATTGAAATTACTTGTTTCATAGGCCTATGTAAAATAAATCCAAAGCACAAAAAGCAGACAACTTATAAAAAACGAAATACATATAGTAAATTAGCTATATAAAGTCATGTAAATAATGTACTTACAGACCTAAAAGTGGCTCCTATCCTTCTAGAAAGCAATCTTCGTTGGCGAGTCGAAATACTCGTTGTCCAAATCGCTCCCCTGATCCGAGTCCACCAGTATTTTACTCAAAGCTTCTATGTCGGTATACTTATTCATAGCTGACTTCTTTTTAGCTTCCTGTTCGATATTCTTAGTTTTTACCGTTTTTTCCCCCCTTGAGAAGCCATCTTTTATGTTAAAGCGATGAAATCTGTTTACAATGTAATGTAGTGTGCTCGGTGAGTCTCTGAGCCAGGTAGCAATAGTTTGCGTTACACATAAAAGGTTCTAGGCCTTGCTTTGTCCCACCCAGGTCAACTGCATATCCCTGGAAAGCTTACTCATTGGTTACAAGACTGACAAGGTGCCATAGTAGCCAATCCCCTGTGTAATGGACGCCTACGTAAGCAGGCAACGTCCTATTTTTGATGCGCAAAGATATAGTCACTGTAAGATGTTTGCTGTTTGGTGAAAACGTTGTGTAAAATAAATATTTCGACTCTCGGGGCTGGTGATCAATAACGGTAGGTCACACGCAGACAAATAAGACATCCTCATGATCTGTGGAGTCCTGGCTTTCGGTGTGTATACACGTATTCCGTGTTTATTTCGTTTATGCTTCACAACGCTAACCGGAATGTAGGTAACAGCCATCTTGAAATGAGGTAATTGCCTCGGCCTGCCCTTATACATTCGTATGCCCATATATGGTAGAAAACATACCAAAGATTTGAAGGCACAGATCAATAGCCAAGATACTCAGCTTTCCGCAGACACCCTGCTTTTGCAGATAGGGGCTACCATTCTCATACCAGACTGAATAAGAAAATCTAACGGGGTCCCCAAACATGGGGACTTTACATTTAAGAGGTAACAAGTGCGTTACTTTCAGAATCATAAATCAACCGGTGTATCATATTTTTAAAAGCCTTGTCTCTACCGAATTCATGCTGAAACTCCTATTCCTGTTAAATAAATTGATTGCTCAAAGTAGCATAACTGAAAAGATGGGCCATATTATGTTCTGAAACGATGTCACAGTAAGTAAATTCATAGTGGTTATGCCAGCCTTCTAATGTTAATATCTATTTGACGTTTTATTTCATTTCAAGGCTGCAAGTAAATGTGCATTGTAGACTATAGTCCAGGCCAGAGGTGTGACCAAGTCACTATCATTCGAGTCACAAGCAAGTCTCAAGTCACAAGGTCCAAGTCTCAAGTCGAGTCCCAAGTAGAACCTGTCGAGTCAAGTCCAAGTCGTGCATTCTAAGAGCAAGTCAAGTCCAGTCCAGTAGTCATAAGTTGTCTCAAATCATTTATTGAGGCTACCAGACCCTTTTCAATATTTTGTCTACAACAGATTTTGATTATGTAATAAGATATTAACAACAAATTCCAAATGCAAACTTCATAAGTCAATTATACATTTCAAGCAATTTTGACATACCAAAAGACCAGTAGGCCTATGCTAGTAAGTGTTCCTTGATGCCCCATTGCTGGTGAGCTTGCAAAGTAAAACGGTTAATATTATTGATCACCAAACAATTTTTGGCACTGCATAATCATTTATGGCAATCCTCTCTCCCTACAATTTGGTGTTTGCGCTGCACCCATTCCTATAGCTGTACAGCAAATCAGCTATCTGTTCACTAGCGGAGTGGTTTTCAAATTTTCACCAGTGACCCCCAAAAATAAGTGGTTCAAAGCTTGCGATCCCTGAGCGTGCGCACAGGACGAAAACGCACGCACAGTTGCTGAGCAAATGTAGCCTGTCATTACAGTCAAACTGTGATGTATTTTCAAAACGCAAGATACAGAAATAAACTGTTTTACACCTGCAAGTCATTAATGTTAGCAGTCAATATCAACTAGGGATATAATGTCACTTCTCTGGAGTCTAGAGCAAGCAGGATCATATGTTCGTAGTGATGTCACTTTTCCCCCATCCCTAGCAAACACAGCTGATTAAACTAATTGCATTCTAAACTAAAGATCATGATTAGTTGATTATTGGAGTCAGGTGTTTTAGCTGGGGCAAAAGTGTGATACCAATAGGCCCCTGAGGACTGGAGTTGCTATTCCCTAGCTCTACCTGTATGATGCCTAGGTTGCAAGATTGGATGGAAAGCATGATCTGTCTCTGTAGCCTTTTTCTTCCTCACAAATGTCCTAATTAATTCGCCAGAATATGTTACATCTTCATCCCATAAGTATTGAAGGTAGTGCGATGTTACAACTATCTTTGACATAACCAGTACCACCACTGAGGTATATAACCCACCCAAACTAGACCTATCTGAAATATGAAATTGATCAATGAAATCACCAGGTAGCCTATTGTTGTAGCAAAGATGCTTACTTAGCAGATTGCTAAACACTAGGGTGAATTCGGATTAAGTGGGACACTTTTTGCATTAGCCCAACATGATATATTTCTGAAATCTTCAAGATGTTTCCTAACCACAAATGTTAATATCATATTGACAGGATGCATGACACACCCATCTGTACACTGAGTCAAAACCATATTTTCAGTTTGCATTTGGTGGACTGGGACAGCAGGTTAGATAAACTAGGACACCATTATTATAGTCCTAATTGTACCCCAATGACAATTCAATTCAATTCAATTTTGTGTGATTAGGAAACATCTGAGGATTTCAGAAATGTATCATGTTTTGGCCTAATATGTTGGATACATGTCTGACGAGGTTATAGAAGACGGAAATGCAAAAAGTGTCCCACTTTTTCTGAATTCACTCAAATAACAGTATTCATAACAGCACTACAAGAACTATTGAACAGGCTATAGTCAGTGTTTTCCACTAGCGCCGTTTACTGAGTCATTTTCAGCTGGGTATTTTGTTTTTTGATGGTACAATGATTCCCTACACTATTCAGTGCTTGTTTTCTCACAAACTGAAATTGAGCAAACAGCGTAGAAATGACAGAGCGATTTCCACTAGATAACCCAGCCACAAAGTCAAAAACAGCTTTCCCAGTTTTACAACAGATGCCGCTCAGGTGGGAGAAATCAATAGGAGAATATCACAGCCAATCACAACACTGTAAGTAATACTGTGAAACACTATCATTCCACTATTAATGTCAGATAAATTATGGACATTTTCTGAAATTACAATGCAAAAATAAAAAATAAATCCTGTGTAGCACCTTTAAGTTAACTAGGCTACTTTTCAATTCGCTAGTCAGAAAAAGGTCTGCCGAGCCCTCTCCCGCTAGAATGAACAATATACATCTTCTAGCAATCTATTGACAGGACAGGCACCTGTCAGTCACAAAGTGAGTGATGACAGGGAAACACTGCTGGTTTGACAGTCTACCGTCTGTCCCGCCTCTCGGTACCTGGGTGTGTGTGTTGTGTGAGCTGTAGTTGTAGTCAAATTTTTACACCGAGCGCATTCATTTGCACGTCCCATATAATGTGGTAACGATGAGTCGAAATCCACCTAGCCTATTGTTTTCTGGCACATTCATTTATTATCTTTCGCGTGCAGTGTCCGATATTAATGATGGCCCGCAGGGGCCAGTAAAAACGTGGCTCTCGTCAGTCACTGGCCCGATAGGATATTACATTTTACATTTTAGTCATTTAGCAGACGCTCTTATCCAGAGCGACTTACAGTTTTAGTGAATACATATATTATTTTTTTTATACTGGCCCCCCGTGGGAAACGAACCCACAACCCTGGCGTTGCAAACGCCATGCTCTATCAACTGAGCTACATCCCTGCCGGCCATTCCCTCCCCTACCCTGGATGACGCTGGGCCAATTGTGCGCCGCCCATGAGTCTCCCGGTCCCGGCCGGCTGCGACAGAGCCTGGATTCGAACCAGGATCTCTAGTGGCACAGTTAGCACTGCGATGCAGTGCCTTAGACCACTGCGCCACTCAGGAGGCGATGACTCATGTACTGCTCAAGAAGTGGTGACCCGCGGGACCATGGTGTTGCTTGAATGAACTGCCAATCATATTGCTCAAATACAAATGGCATGACATTTACACGTGTAGTCTTCAATGGTAGACTGCGACAGAGCAGGCACATTTTGAACTGGAATTCAAACATTTTGCACAATTTGGCACAGTGCATTATTTATGACCGTTTTATAACCGTAGCATCTGTGTGCTTCGAGGGGTGAGCTTCCTGTTTGAAGGTTGCTCTGCCCCCTCTATAATGTCACACCAATGAAGTGATGAGACTTTTATCATGTGTTTTCTCCGCAAGGGCTTAGTAACAACAGGTTTGATTTTCTCTTCTCAGATCAAGAATTAAACGTCTAAGGATTAAGCTGTCCCAGTTTATATAATGTCCCACTTTTCTGAATTCACCCTATTGACAATATTAAAGGTAAGTGGGCTACTCTGTTTATTTTTGCCAGGCAAAACAGAAGGAAATTCAACAAGCAATTTCTGGTCACTAAACTGTATGTGTGCCTGCTTTTGCTCACCAATTCTGATGACTGGTCATTGGTCAACAGTCAAGTCAAGACGTGCAACCTTTTTTTCTGAAGAACAAATTAGATTTTTTTAAACAAAAATGTTGTGCAATGCCGTAGACCTATGTTAGTGACCAGATCGAATAAGCAAAAGGCATAAATATAAAATACAAATGGTAGGCTATATGTAGACTATTAAAATATGTAGACAACTATTTTTCCCCATTCAGTTTCACACTCGCTACCCCCCAAAACCTTTTCACTGCGCTAGCTCACCCGACCTGTGTTGATTGACAGTTTGCTGGTCCAATCAGAGGTCAGAGTGTGCGTTTCACTAGCCAATCAGTATTTTTGCAAGTGCGATACTGTCTGCATTCCAAACACGTAAAAGACACACCCTCTCCCCTCAGCCCTCAAACTAAGTAAACACTTCTGATGACATATCATGAGGTATGATGAGTTGACACTTGCAGGGCAAGGGAAGAATGAAGGAATTTTAAATGGACCGCCTTTGCCCGGAAATGTGTCACTCGTTCGTCCCACGGTTGTTTCAGTCATCATGGAACCACCGGTAGCTGTTGTGTGTGCTTTATATGCGCTACAGTCAATTATGATTGCATTTCATATCTTGGCTAGAAGACAACGCATCCGCATCATCGAATGCAAGTCATCCAACGATATCAGGTAAATCGAAAATTACAATGTATAAGTGTGATATCAGGGAAAGTTGTATGCGCTAGCTAACGTTTCCAAAAGCTAACCAAACAAAAACATAATTACTTTTACGATACGTGTTTGTGCCGTCATGTGCATTAGTAGCACAATTTCTAACTTATTTACATTCGTTTTTACTTACACTTGTATGTTGACTTCTCCATACTGATGTTGGTTTAACGTTTTGGCTGAGTTTTCTTAGTGGATGTACAATCATCGCAAATTGAATTATGGCGCGTTTCAGGCCCCGGAGTGAACAGAATCGCAAACTCGATCACAAACTCGAGGGGCTTACGTTGCCAACTTCCCTTGCTTGGCTAATCGTTTGGACCGACGGCAAAGATGGCCGCCTGGATTCCCCCAAGGGCATAAGGCGAGGGTAAGTGAAGGAGGGTGTGTCTTTTATGTGTTTGAAATGCAGCCAGTCTCTGGCTGCGTGGAGAGTAATCCACGGAGACTCTGTCCCACAAAATGAGTGACTGCCATTTCAGAAAGGTTTGAAAAAATGTTTTCCATGATGGAAATTTCATTTATTATCACTGCTTTGATAAGAACAACAAATATTTCACAAGTGTTTTAGAAGGATACAAACTGTTGTCACAGTGAGGCCTGATCACACTTTATTTTCATTCTGCTTGGAATTATTCAATTGGAATTATTCAAATCTCCATATTAAGAGGTGGCCTTGTTCTGTCTGTATCTGACAATATTTGTATGCATTATTGTCAAATTGTGAATGAAGAGACTGATGATGAACAACACAGCGTGGAATTGACACAGAGGCAGGGAAAACAGAGCACACGCTTATTTTGTATTTTTACCAAAAAGCAACTTCCTGAAAATCCTCCCACAGAGTCACATGCAGGTCCATCCATTTCTCAAGTGAGCATTCGCAAGACAAAAGTATGTTTGGGAAAAATATATTATATTTCAATTGTATTCTGTTATATTCTTACTATATAGAGTATCCTGAGTGTACAAAACATTAAGAACACCTTCCTAATATTCAGTTGCATCACCCATTTTGCCCTCAGAACATCCTCAATTTGTCGGGGCATGGACTCTACAAGGTGTCTAAAGCATTCCACAGGGATGCTGTCCCATGTTGACTCCAATGATTCCCACAGTTGTGTCAAGTTGGCTGAATGTCCTTTGGGTGGTGAACCATTCTTGATATACACGGGAAACTGTTGAGCTTGAAAAACCCAGCAGTGTTGCAGTTCTTGACACAAACCCCGTTCAAAGGAACTTAAATCTTTTGTCTTGCCCATGGTCCCTCTGAATGGCACACATACACAATCCATGTCTCAAGGCTTAAAAATCCTTCAATTTAATAATGTATCCTCTACATTATTAAATTGGTGACCAACATGCCTTGTTGGCAAGCGGAATTGGATGGTGTTTGTAATATAAGGAGTAACATAGCGCATTACTTTGCACAGAAAGTAGTATTGTAATGTAACGCGTTACCTTGATTGAAAGTAACGAGTAATATGTAATATTTTACAAGTAACGAATTCTAGCACTGCTCATATGTGGTTGTAGCCAGGATAGGTTTATAAACTGTTTTTGGATAAAAATCTGAGTAAATTTGGAGCAACATAAAGCAATATTGTCAATACCATCAGATGTTGTTATAGTTTTACTCGGTAGGTAGGCATCGGCTGATCCTCAAGAGTAAGTACTTCGTACTTAAATTGGTCAGCAAAAATAAATATTGGTGCGCCTCTACTGGTTAGTATGGGGAGGTACAGATCGTCACTATGTGGTAGTTAATGCATTGTTGTGTCAAACAAACCTGTGTCACTGTTGCACCGCTGGCTCTCCACAGCATTGCTATCTGCTGCTGACGGAACTCATCCTGACAGGAAGTGACATGTACTGCGGTTGCCGTGGATACCTAGGTCAATAAGAGATGTGATAACAAACATGAGACCCTATACTGTTTAGTACTGTATGAACAAAACAACATAGTAGCTATAGTAGTACACGGCTGTAGCTTGATGTTTAACGTTTTTGGGGAAGGAAATGTGACTCACAGTGCAGCCTGCAGTAGCCCTGTCCAGTTGGGCCAGATGAGACACACTGTCCCTTTGCACTGAGGACAAATCAACAGGATTGTGTGTTACAGACAGTTCCTATAAACTGTTAATCTTTGTAGGTTTTATTTACCTAAACTACATTACAGTAAGTTTCATATCTAAAAAAGTGTCCTATAGGCCTAGCTCCTTGTGAAAGAAATCAATTTTATTGACCAATTTGACCATACCATTTGCCAATGTATTCGGAAAGTATATTGACACCTTCCCTTTTTCCACATTTTGTTACTTTACAGCCTTATTCTAAAATTGATGAAATTATTTTCCCCCCTCATCAATCTACACACAATACCCCATAATCCAAAGTGAAAACAGGTTTGTAGAAACTTTCCAAAAAACAACAAATCAAAATAAATAAATACCTTATTTACATAAGTATTCAGACCCTTTGCTATGAGACTCGAAATTGAGCTCAGGTGCATCCTGTTTCCATTGATCATCCTTGAGATGTTTCTATAACTTCATTTGAGTCCACTTGTGGTAAATTCAATTGATTGGACATGATTTGGAAAGGCACACACCTGTCTATATAAGGTCCCACAGTTGACAGTGCACGTCAGAGCAAAAACCAAGCCATGAGGTCGAAGGAAATGTCCATAGAGCTCCGAGACAGGATTGTGTCGAAGCACAGATCTGTGGAAGGGTACCAAATCATGTATGCAGCATTGAAGGTCCCCAAGAACAAAGTGGCCTCAATCATTCTTAAATGGAAGACGTTTGGAACCACCAAGACTCTTCCTAGAGCTGGCCGCCCCCCTTAAACTGAGCAATCGCGTGTAGGGCCTTGGTCTGGGAGGTGACCAAGAACCTGATGGTCACTGACAGAGCTCCACAGTTCCTCTGTGGAGATGGGAGAACCTTCCAGAAGGACAACCATCTCTGCAGCACTCCAAGATTGAACTCTTTGGTCTGAATGCCAAGTGTCACATCTGGAGGAAACCTGACACCATTCCTAAGGTGAAGCATGGTGGTGGCAGCATCGTTTTGTGGGGATGTTTTTCAGCGGCAGGGACTGGGAGACTAGTCAGGATCGAGGGAAAGATGAACGGAGCAAAGTACAGAGAGATCCTTGATGAAAACCTGCTCTAGAGCGCTCAGGACCTCAGACTGGGGCGAAGGTTCACCTTCCAACAGGACAACAACCCTAAGCACACAGCCAAGACAATGCAGGAGTGGCTTTGGGACAAGTCTCTGAATGTCCTTGAGTGGCCCAGCCAGAAGCCCGGACTTGAACCTGATCGAACATCTCTGGAGAGACCTGAAAATAGCTGTGCAGCGACACTCTCCATCCAACCTGACAGAGCTTGAGAGGATCTGCAGAGAAGAATGGGAGTAACTCCCCAAATACAGGTGTGCCAAGCTTGTAGCAACATACCAAAGAAGCTTTGAGGCTGTAATCGCTGCCAAAGGTGCTTCAACAAAGTACTGAGTAAAGGGTCTGAATACTTATGTAAATGTGATATTTCAGTTATTTATTTTTAATACATTTGCAAAAAATAAAATAAAAAAATGTTTTTGCTTTGTCATTATGGGGTATTGTGTGTAGATTGAGGGGGAAAAAATAATGTAATCCTCTTTAGAATAAGGCTGTAACGTAACAAAATGTGGAAAAAGTAAAGGGGTCTGAATATTTTCCGGATGCACTGTATGTGTTATTCATATGTTAACACATTTACAACCAATCCCCAGGTTAAAGGTCAATGTTGTTTGTCTCACCTGTACAGGTGCCCAGGCTGGGGTCATCCCCTGGCAGCTGCTCCTTCTGAAACACCCTCTTCAAGTTCACCCTGAGCATCCCCTCTTTATCTTCATCCATATTCATTCCTTCACTCCCTCTTCTTCCTCCATCTGTCTCCTCTTTTTCTCTGTATGGGGAATTCTGTAAAGCCTCCAACATTTTCTCCTCCCTCTCATCATTGGTCCAGCTGACGGGCACTGTGGGCCAATCGATGCCAAGCAATCGGAGGAAGACAATGATGTCACTTTCCTCTGGTAGCACAGGGCAGCAGGACACAGTAAACCTGAGAGAAACAGTGATGCAACTGACACTGACATATTTTGATATAGTGATAATGCAACAGCCTATGTCTACGCAGTCTAACACATATTTATGTGCACTGAACATACACAACACAGCATATACATACATACTGGACAATGACATTATGCCAGACTAGTAATTAAGCCATCTCCTAACTCACCCCTGTCTCCTCAGTAGTGCCCCTAAGTGGTCAGTCAGCAGCACAGTGCGTAGTTGCCCCAACGTGAGGGTGTCAGGGGACGGTAAATTGGGTTTGGGGTGCAGGGCGGGGCAGTTGAGCACCACACACCCCTGTCTCTGGCTAGGAGGCTTCAGGTACACTGACGCTCCACTCAGGACCTTCTGAAACGCAGCAGTCCGGTCGACCCGCACCCTCAGCCCCTCTCCCATGAGTTCCCCCCCAGCCACAGGAAGAACCCCTGTCCCTCTCAGGGACTGCACTCTACCCATCACTGCTGGGGGAACCTACACACAAACACATCGCACTTACATGCTGTCCATGCATTCAGACAGTTTTCTAACATGCAAAGACATATGCACTATCAATCACACAGTCAAAGACTATTGCAGTAGTAGCCTTCTGCCTGCAATGGTATAGGCTTAATTTGCCTCCTGCAGGACTGTGTGGTGTTGTATTGACAGATGCCATTCAAAAACGAGACCCATGACATGTGGAAACACGGTGGCACATTTTGCTGTGTGACCCACATTGTATTTGCTAGTCAGGGGTTAATAATTATTGCCCCAAGGTTTAAATGTTATGTCGATGATGGCAATGTCAAGTCTCAAATATGAAAATGTATGTATTCAATTTCGTTCACAATCATAAAGTGGAAGTTGTTGATGACAGTTTGGGGTAAAATTAGCCTCCACATATCTCTCGAGAGTTGAACATATCAAAGAGAAAAGCGCGTGCTGTCAACGGTGTGTGTCTGTCTGTCAACCAATGCGTTACAACCAGTGCACCAACTGCAAACAATTCAAAGGCAAAATACAATGGGGTTATACGAGAATGAAATAAGAAGAAGCAAGCTAGTTAGCTAACTGTTAATCTAACGTTAACAGACCGACCTGTCCGTCTGCATAAAGCGTATTCAGCACCGTGGTGGGTGACAAGAAGTCCCTGTTTCGGAGATTCTTAGCGCTGCTTTCTTTGAACCAAAGCTTCTCTGGCTCACTCGAGATTCTGTCCCCGCTACCCAGACCATTAGCATCGGGAACATTTTCAGGATCTCCCCGAAGAGCGGAGCCCAGAGCTTGGACGGTATGGGTGATCCGAAATGGCGTCTCCTCAATGTTCTCCATCACTAACTCACAACCTGGTCATCACTCTAACTGGGCTAAACGGGATCTTAGTAATTTCTGCTTTATGACAGCTAGTTTCAATTACACAAACATGCTCCAGTTAGTCCATCGATCTCGTATTGGCTGTAGATGACTGCGTAATAATCACAATGCGGAACTGTAGAGTGCAAATGTTGTTTCCCCGAATCCCGTTTACTTGTGAAGCACGGCAAAAGCAGGAGTTTAGGGCGCCATCTTATGTGTGGCAGGGTTGCCTGTTCAGCACAATGTACTCAGTTTCTGCACTAAACTATGTTGAATATTTGCTTAATGAAAATGACAACACCCTTCAGCCCAGCGTCCCACATAGTTCTTGACTTGATTTCTCTCGTGAATTATTTGATTTCTCTCCAGAGAAATGGCTTGTTGGGCTCACAAAAAAAAAATATATATATTAAAAAACAACATTTCGGTTAATCGCTCAGCACTAACACACACAAACATTAATTGCCTAAACCATCAGTCTTCCCTGTCTGTTGTTCCATACCTATGCTGAGGGAGTATGTATGTCTGTCTGTCTATCAATCAGTACTGATAGTGTTTTTGTGTAATCGGATGCCTCCCATATCCTTCTGAAATGAACTGACATGAATAAAGGTGAATAAGTCAAATAAAAAAAGCTTTTTTTGTTATTGTGGTGATTTGAGTGGTCATTTATCAAGTGTAGAGAAACAGGAAACACACCTGGGTTCAAATATATGTGTATTTATAATTTAAATATTTATCCTCAAATAATGTGGCCGAAAAATTGAAATGATTGGAACCAAGACTTGCTTAAAAAGTGTCACGTATACGCAAGGAGTCAGGAAGCAGGTGCAGAAGGAGAGTTTAATAACAATGATGCAAGGCAAATGAACAAAACGGGATGCGTACTGAACATGAAAACAAACCAATACTGCCTGATGACTGAGGCTACTGAGGGCTAAATAAAGGGAAGGTAATCAAGGTGATGATGAAGTCCAGGTGTGCGTAATGATGGGGAGCAGGTGTGCGTAATAATTGTTAATGCCAGGGCCGGTGGTTAGTAGACCGGCGACATCGAGCGCTGGAGAGAGGGAGCGGGAGTTAGTATGACAAAAATAACTGATATTGGCACAAGATGGAGTGTTGGAACATAACGAGTATAAACTACTGTATAGAATGTATTATACAAGAGACAAAATTCACAAATTCTACAGCACAACGGCAGAGTCATGTCTTAAGTGTAAACTAACTCAATAATTCATGCCTTCTGGGAGTGCTATAAAGTCCTAAAGTTATTGGCAGAGTTAGAAAGCTGGCTGTCAGAAGTTTTGCAATGCAAGTTTACTTTTAAATCTGTCTCTGCATATTTCAAGACATAGCATATGTGGGTGCGGTGAGAAACCCAATGGGTTGGTCAATATTATTTTTGTCGCTTACACTGAGTGTAAAAAACATTAGGAACACCTTTTAATATTGAGTTGCACCCTCTTTTGCCCTCAGAACAGCCTCAATTTGTCGGGGCATGGACTCTACAAGGTGTCAAAAGCGTTCCACTGGGATGCTGGCCCATGTTGACTCCAATGCTTCCCACAGTTGTGTCAAGTTGGCTGGATGGCCTTTGGGTGGTGGACATTCTTGATACACACGGGAAACTGTTGAACGTGAAAAAACCCAGCAGCGTTGCAGTTCTTGACACACTCAAACCGGTGCGCCTGGCACCTACTACCAAACCCTGTATAAAGGCACTTAAATATTTTGTCTTTCCCATTCACCCTCTGAATGGCACACATACATAATCTATGTCTCAAGGCTTAAAAATCCTTTAACCTGTCTCCTGCCCTTCATCTACACTGAATGAAGTGGATTTAACAATTGACATCAATCAATATGGGATCATAGCTTTCACCTGGTCAGTGTATGCCATGGAAAGAGCTGGTGTTCCTGTTTTGTACACTCAGTGTATATTGAAGAAGCTATTACTTAAATACTGGAAGTCAAAGGATACTCTATAACGATAAGAGAATGTCAGAATTAAATGATTTATAATTTAAATATTGAAAAAATAATCTGGCTACAGACAGAAACAACATAACACAATTTTGAAGTCATATGGGGCAGAGTCTTACAAGCACTAGAAACAACATTGGGTGTGGATATGGTGGGAACATGTGGGATGTCATTAATGTTTGTGGAAATCTATGTACATTTTAAGTTTTTGTCTATGTTTTTGTTTATTGTAAAAAATATATATACAGTACCAGTCAAAAGTTTGGACACACCTACTCATTCAATGGTTTTTCTTTACTTTTACTATTTTTTACATTGTAGAATAATAGTGAAGACAACAAAACTATGAAATAACACATATGGGATCATGTAGTAAACAAAAAAAGTGTTAAACAAATAAAAATATATTTTATATTTGAGATTCTTCAAATAGCCACCCTTTGCCTTGATGACAGCTTTGCACACTCTTGGCATTCTCTCAACCATCTTCACCTGGAATGCTTTTCCAACAGTCTTGAAGGAGTTCCCACATATGCGGAGCACTTGTTGGCTGCTTTTCCTGGAGGTGTGTTGGGTCATTGTCCTGTTGAAAAACAAATGATAGTCCCACATAGCCCAAACCAGATGGGATGGCGTATCGCTGCAGAATGCTGTGGTAGCCATGCTGGTTAAGTGTGCCTTGAATTCTAAATAAATCACAGACAGCACCCCCACACCATAACACCTCCTCCTCCATGCTTTACGGTGGGAAATACACATGCAGAGATCATCCGTTCACCCACACCGCGTCTCACAAAGACAAAGACAAAAATCTCAAATTTGGACTCCAGACCAAAGGACACATTTCCACCGGTCTAATGTCCATTGCTTGTGTTTCTTGGCCCAAGCAGGTCTCTTCTTCTTATTGGTGTCCTTTAGTAGTGGTTTCTTTGCAGCAATGAAGGCCTGATTCACACAGTCCCCTCTGAACAGTTGATGTTGAGATGTGTCTGTTACTTGAACTCTGTGAAGCATTTATTTGGGCTGCAATTTCTGAGGCTGGAACTTATCATCTGCAGCAGAGGTAACTCTGGGTTTTCCATTCCTGTGATGGTCCTCGAGAGCCAGTTTCATCATAGCGCTTGATGGTTTTTGCGACTGCACTTGAATAAACTTCTCAAAGTTCTTGAAATGTTCTGTATTGACTGACCTTCATGTCTTAAAGTAATGATGGACTGTTGTTTCTCTTTGCTTATTTGAGCTGTTCTTGCCATAATATGGACTTTTACCAAATAGGGCTATCCTCTGTATACCCCCCCTACCTTGTCACAACACAACTGATTGGCTCAAAAGCATTAAGAAGGAAAGAAATTCCACAAATTAACTTTTAACAAGGCATACCTGTTAATTGAAATGCATTCCAGGTGACTACCTCATGAAGCTGGTTGAGAGAATGCCAAGAGTGTGCAAAGCTGTCATCAAGGCAAAGGGTGGCTATTTGAAGAATCTCAAATATAAAAATATATTTTCATTTGTTTAACACATTTTTGGTTACTACATGATTCCATACGTGTTATTTCATAGTTTTGATGTCTTCACTATTATTCAACAATGTAGAAAATAGTTTTAAAAAATAAAGAAAATGTATTATTATCCAACTCTGAATTCCAAGTCGGGAACTCTGGCCTCTTTCTAGAGCTTTCTAGAGCTCCGACCTGAAGATCACTGACATCAAGAGCATGACTTCCCAGTTGTCTTGAAAGCACCATAAGTCCAGAGAATGCCAGACTTTGAAAACAAAGTTTAATGACAAATTTGCCCACAAGAAGGACCGCCGCGCCAGCCTCCTGTTCAAGTGAACACAGCACAATGGTGGGTCCAAAAATGTATTGTATGCTGCTGCATAAATGATGTAATATGCAAGGGAGTATGTATACTGTAGCTAAGAAAGTAATACTAAGTGTATGCTGTGTAGTAAGCTGTTAATAGCCCTGTGCCTCACCCTAATAATTTGGCCCTTTTCCCCCTCATAACTTAGCCTACTGTTCTGACTTGGTGGTGCACATGTAGCCTATAGCCTGTTTTAGAGAAATGTAATCATTGAATATTGTAAGAGCTTTCATTGTCTGCTTATATGCCCCCTTTATTTATCCTACGGTTCTGACTTGGTGTACAGGAAGAATACTGTATGAACGGCCCGTGTTCTGAATTCTGTCGCTGTACATTTCAAAAGTGCTGAACAAATAGTTATATTGACTTCGTCCGTTTTAGCTCGCTCATTAATGTCTTAATCGAAATTACTGATTGCCTCTTATCCGCGCATCGTTCCCTTATGCCATAGTTTGTACATCTCAATTGTCAGTAGAAGCCACATTTGTTTAAGCAAGTCATCCATATCAGTCTTTTTTTTTAAAGGCAGTAAATGAGGCTGAATGAACTGTTTCGCTGCCAGACAAGGCTCTGCTGATAGCCAGGTGTAGAGGTGGTAAGGATTCACTCCATGGTGCTGAAAAGAATGCTCTGCTGTTGGGACAGCTTTAGGCCCTAACAGTTTGTGGGCACCGTTTGTCATCTTTATAGTGCAATTAATGTATTGTTCAGTGTTGTGTTGTTTATATTTATAATACATAGCGTAAATAAATAGTGTTGTATTTAATTCTGTGATTTAGGGTTTATAACCAATCTGTCTGGTACACATCTTGATTGTACAGTACCATGAAGAAGAGGACAGTGAGGTCTCTGGGGGGGATCAGCTACACCTCCAAATCCTCCGGACTTTCCAGACACCTCACCGCACAACGCACCAGTGGACACACGTGCACACCTGTCCCACCAATCAGACAGACAGGTGTCTTCAATTAGCAACTCCATAAGGCTGAAGAAGGATTCATCCCATTTACAATGAGCCTTGACTACTGTAACAGAGCTATTTAGTGGCTTTGCTGGCATGCATCAAAAAAATAAAATAATTGAGTTTACCCCACCAAGATTTACATGCTAAATTCGCCACTGATTCAGATATCTATCTGAATTCATTCTCATTCTTCATACCAAAACATTTTTGGTATAGAAACTCATGTGGTCAATTTGTTCCAATGACAAGTCATGATAAATAATTATGTTCTTATGGTGGTTGCCAGGAACACAGGGCTAGTTCTGGCTCAATGGACCACATGCCTACAGTTATGCTTGTTTGGATAGTAGCCTACAGATATTCATTACATTTACATTTTAGTCATTTAGCAGATGCTCTTATCCAGAGCGACTTACAGTTAGTGAGTGCATACATTATATTATTTTTTAATTTTTTTCATACTGGCCCCCTGTGGGAATCGAACACACAAACCTGGCGTTGCAAACGCCATGCTCTACCAACTGAGCTACATCCCTGCCGGCCATTCCCTCCCATACCCTGGACGACGCTGGGCCAATTGTGCGCCGCCCCATGGGTCTCCCAGCCGCGGCCAGCTACGACAGAGCCTGGATTTGAACCAGGATCTCTAGTGGCACAGCTAGCACTGTGATGCAGTGCCTTAGACCACTGCGCCACTCGGGAGATCTGAAGTCTCAGTATAGTCTTACTAAGTGGAATAAGGAGTTGAACATTTTAACTATGCCTGGTAAGTATGTAAGAACTAACTGTAATGTAAACTGGCTCTGTAATGTAAACTGAATAAGACAATTGGACAGCACAAACATATCCATGGACATATGACATGGTATAGTAAATTATCTTTAGTGTTCCCAGACAATATAAAAAAGGGATACTGTGAATAAAATCCAGTTATATTTTAATTCAGAACAACAATTCAGAAATAATAGCCTGACGATAAATCACTACATACATCAGCTAAAAGAAATAGCATAAGCTGCTCATGTCCTATATAGAAGCTGGTGTCATTCTTTGCTGACACGAAATTCCCGGTGGCTTATAGTGTTTGTCAATCCGGGAGAAAACGTGTCATTGAAGAACATCACCAATTAGTTCTTGAAGTGTCAACTTGAACCACATCACACTAAAATACACTCATTGACTCAAGTACACCAGGAAGTATGTTTCTCTCTCTGACAGCTTTACAAACGGTCAGACTGTTGGATGTTGCGAAACGGGATGGAAACGGAGCCCACATCCAGCTGCTTTTCAAAGACACAGCTGCATTATGGGTTCCGTTACCACCCTACCCGCCAACATCACTTCTGAGTAGCCCATTCACAATTTAAACTAATATAATTTAAACTCAGGTTAACTTTCTGTACTGAATTTAGCTGCCTTCTTGGGGTGGGAAAAATACTTTGGTCTATCCTGTTCCATTCATATCTTGAAGTCTTGAAAAACCTGTTTCATATCTGTAGAGAGAGGGAGAGAGAGTGTGAGAGAGAGTGTGAGAGAGAGAGTGTGAGAGAGAGAGAGAGAGAGAGAGAGAGAGAGAGAGAGAGAACAGGAGGTCACAGTGCATTGGAGGAAGAGCAGATAAAGAGAATGATAAAAGCAAAGAGTTCTGGGAGAGATAAAAAGAAAAGATAGGATGGCTGTGTAACTTAATTTCTTAAGTCATTTTACTTTAAATCTCACATAGGCTCTGCTATCTTCAAAACTACTGAAATAAACCCAGAGAATAGTTAAAAGAGAGAGAGAGAGAGAGTGAGAGAGAGAGAGAGAGACTAATAATGAATCCTCAGAAGCAAACAGACACACTCACTTATTCATTGAAGTCTACTACTCTTCAGGTGCGAAGGGAAAGCAAGTGTCTCTGATCAATAGAAGAAGTGAACGCAAACAGAAAGTAACAGAAAAAGGAATACTTTGTGTAAATCAAAACAAGAGAGAACGCAAGTTTTTAAAGGAAGATAAATGAATAGCGAGAAAGGGTTGAATGAGGACAGCCATCCAAAGTGAAAGTACAGACAAAGAAAAGACATGAAGTCCCATTTCTGAAAAGAAAGTTACCGTATATGCTAGTCTCAGGTCACCATCATCTTGGTCCCACTCTCCTGTCACCCTCCAGCGTCTGAACGTCTGTGTATGTGTTGCTCTATTTATGAGTCTTCACTTCCTCCTAAATACACAAAAAATCAATTTCACTTTCACTTCTGCAGAGCAACTGACCACAACTCCTCCTTCGCTCCATCCCTCCCTCCCTTTCCTTGTCACAACACTTTACTACTGTACCACTACCACCTGCCATTTTCAAGTGATTTATACAGTTGATATACACTATATATACAGTGGGGAGAACAATTATTTGATACACTGCCGATTTTGCAGGTTTTCCTACTTACAAAGCATGTAGAGGTCTGTAATTTTTATCATAGGTACACATCAACTGTGAGAGAGACAAAAATCCAGAAAATCACATTGTATCATTTTTAATTAATTAATTTGCATTTTATTGCATGACATAAGTATTTGATCACCTACCAACCAGTAAGAATTCCGGCTCTCACAGACCTGTTAGTTTTTCTTTAAGAAGCCCTCCTGTTCTCCACTCATTACCTGTATTAACTGCACCTGTTTGAACTCGTTACCTGTATAAAATACACCTGTCCACACACTCAATCAAACAGACTCCAACCTCTCCACAATGGCCAAGACCAGAGAGCTGTGTAAGGACATCAGGGATAAAATTGTAGATCTGCACAAGGCTGGGATGGTCTACAGGACAATAGGCAAGCAGCTTGGTGAGAAGGCAACAACTGTTGGCGCAATTATTAGAAAATGGAAGAAGTTCAAGATGACGGTCAATCACCCTCGGTCTGGGGCTCCATGCAAGATCTCACCTCGTGGGGCATCAATGATAATGAGGAAGGTGAGGGATCAGCCCAGAACTACACGGCAGGACCTGGTCAATGACCTGAAGAGAGCTGGGACCACAGTCTCAAAGAAAACCATTAGTAACACACTACGCCGTCATGGATTAAAATCCTGCAGTGCACGCAACTTCCCCCTGCTCAAGCCAGCGCATGTCCAGGCCCGTCTGAAGTTTGTCAATGACCATCTGGATGATCCAGAGGAGGAATGGGAGAAGGTCATGTGGTCTGATGAGACAAAAATAGAGCTTTTTGGTCTAAACTCCACTCGCCGTGTTTGGGTCTAAACTCCACTCGCCGTGTTTGGAGGAAGAAGAAGGATGAGTACAACCCCAAGAACACCATCCCAACCGTGAAGCATGGAGGTGGAAACATCATTCTTTGTGGATTCTTTTCTGCAATGGGGACAGGACGACTACACCGTATTGAGGGGAGGATGGATGGGGCCATGTATCGCGAGATCTTGGCCAACAACCTCCTTCCCTCAGTAAGAGCATTGAAGATGGGTCGTGGCTGGGTCTTCCAGCATGACAACGACCCGAAACACACAGCCAGGGCAACTAAGGAGTGGCTCCGTAAGAAGCATCTCAAGGTCCTGGAGTGGCCTAGCCAGTCTCCAGACCTGAACCCAATAGAAAATCTTTGGAGGGAGCTGAAAGTCCGTATTGCCCAGCGACAGCCCCCGAAACCTGAAGGATCTGGAGAAGGTCTGTATGGAGGAGTGGGCCAAAATCCCTGCTGCAGTGTGTGCAAACCTGGTCAAGACCTACAGGAAACGTATGATCTCTGTAATTGCAAACAAAGGTTTCTGTACCAAATATTAAGTTCTGCTTTTCTGATGTATCAAATACTTATGTCATGCAATAAAATGCAAATGAATTACTTAAAAATCATACAATGTGATTTTCTGGATTTTTGTTTTAGATTCCGTCTCTCACAGTTGAAGTGTACCTATGATAAAAATTACAGACCTCTACATGCTTTGTAAGTAGGAAAACCTGCAAAATCGGCAGTGTATCAAATACTTGTTCTCCCCACTGTATATGTTCCAAAAGATACAATACAAATAGCTCTGTTACAGTAGTCAAGGCTCATTGTAAGTTGGATGAATCCTTCTTCAGCCTTATGGAGTTGCTAATTGAAGACACCTGTCTGTCTGATTGGTGGGACAGGTGTGCGCGTGTGTCCACTGGTGCGTTGTGCGGTGAGGTGTCTGGAAAGTCCGGAGGATTTGGAGGTGTAGCTGATCCCCCCCAGAGACCTCACTGTCCTCTTCTTCATGGTACTGTACAATCAAGATGTGTACCAGACAGATTGGTTATAAACCCTAAATCACAGAATTAAATACAACACTATTTATTTACGCTACGTATTATCTTGACTCTGTATGCCCTAAAAACAGTCACAAGGCAATAATTATTTAATTCCGTTTAGAGGTTTTCCATCCCCAACTCTTACCTTAACACAAGGCAATACAACATGGATGACATTTCCTATCAGACCTGGGTTCAAATACTATTTAGGATATTTCAATTACTTTCAAAGACATTTCAGAGTAATTATTTGTATATTTTTTTCTTTGAAAATACAAGTAGTTGATATTGGAATGTATATGGAAACACATTCATTTGTGTTATATACACTACCGGGATGCTGACCTTCTAGGCAGAGTTGCAAAGAAAAAGCCATATCTCAGACTGCCCATCTTAATCTTTTCTTTTTATTGGCCAGTCTAAGATATGGCTTTTTCTTTGCAACTCTGCCTAAAAGATCAGCATCCCGGAGTCGCCTCTTGACTGTTGACTTTGAGACTGGTGTTTTGCAGGTACTATTTAATGAAGCTGACAGTTGAGGACCTGTGAGGCACCTGTTTCTCAAACTAGACACTAATGTATTTGTCCTCTTGCTCAGTTGTGCACTGGGGCCTCCCACTCCTCTTTCTATTGTGGTTAGAACCAGTTTACGCTGTTCTGTGAAGAGAGTAGTACACAGCGTTGTACGAGATCTTCAGTTTCTTGGCAATTTCTTGCGTGGAATAGCCTTCATTTTTCAGAACAAGAATAGACTGACGAGTTTCAGAAGAAAGTTATTTGCTTCTGGCCTGTAATCAAACCCACAACTGCTGATGCTCCAGATCCTCAACTAGTCTCAAGAAGGCCAGTTTTATTGCTTCTTTAAATCAGCACAACAGTTTTCAGCTGTGCGAACATAATTGCAAAAGGGTTTTCTAATGATCAATTAGCCCTTTAAAAAATTATAAACTTGGATTAGCAAACACAACGTTTCATTGGAACACAGGACTGATGGTTGCTGATAATGGGCCTATTTATTTTATTATTTTACCTTTATTTAACTAGGCAAGTCAGTTAAGAACAAATTATTAACTATGTATTTATTCCATAAAAAATCAGCTGTTTCCAGCTATAATAGACATTAACAATGTCTACACTGTATTTCTGATCAATTGGATGTTTTTTTAATGGACAAGAAAATTGCTTTTCTTTAGAAAACAAGGACATTTCTAAGTGACCCCAAACTTTTGAATGGTAGTGTATATACAGTACCAGTCAAAAGTTTGGACTCAACTACTCATTGAAGGGCTTTTCTTTATTTTTTTTTACTATTTTCTACATTGTTGAATAATAGTGAAGACATCAAAACTATGAAATAACACATATGGAATCATGTAGTAACCAAAAATGTGTTAAACAAATGAAAATATATTTTTATATTTGAGATTCTTCAAATAGCCACCCTTTGCCTTGATGACAGCTTTGCACACTCTTGGCATTCTCTCAACCAGCTTCATGAGATAGTCACCTGGAATGCATTTCAATTAACCGGTGTGCTTTGTTAAAAGTTAATTTGTGGAATTTCTTTCCTTCTTAATGCTTTTGAGCCAATCAGTTGTGTTGTGACAAGGTAGGGGGTATACAGAGGATAGCCATAAAAGTCCATATTATGGCAAGAACAGCTCAAATAAGCAAAGAGAAACAACAGTCCATCATTACTTTAAGACATGAAGGTAAGACATTTCAAGTACTTTGAAAGTTTATTCAAGTGCAGTCGCAAAAACCATCAAGCGCTATGATGAAACTGGCTCTCGAGGACCATCACAGGAATGGAAAACCCAGAGTTACCTCTGCTGCAGATGATAAGTTCCAGCCTCAGAAATTGCAGCCCAAATAAATGCTTCACAGAGTTCAAGTAACAGACACATCTCAACATCAACTGTTCAGAGGGGACTGTGTGAATCAGGCCTTCATTGCTGCAAAGAAACCACTACTAAAGGACACCAATAAGAAGAAGAGACCTGCTTGGGCCAAGAAACACAAGCAATGGACATTAGACCGGTGGAAATGTGTCCTTTGGTCTGGAGTCCAAATTTGAGATTTTTGGTTCCAACCTTCGTGTCTTTGTGAGACGCGGTGTGGGTGAACGGATGATCTCTGCATGTGTATTTCCCATCGTAAAGCATGGAGGAGGAGGTGTTATGGTGTGGTGGTGCTTTGCTGGTGACACTGTCTGTGATTTATTTAGAATTCAAGGCACACTTAACCAGCATGGCTACCACAGCATTCTGCAGCGATACGCCATCCCATCTGGTTTGGGCTATGTGGGACTATCATTTGTTTTTCAACAGGACAATGACCCAACACACCTCCAGGCTGTGTAAGGGCTATTTTACCAAGAAGGAGAGTGATGGAGTGCTGCATCAGATGTCCTGGCCTCCACAATCCCCAGACCTCAACCAAATTGAGATGATTTGGGATGAGTCGGACCGCAGAGTGAAGGAAAAGCAGCCAACAAGTGCTCCGCATATGTGGGAACTCCTTCAAGACTGTTGGAAAAGCATTCCAGGTGAAGCTGGTTGAGAGAATGCCAAGAGTGTGCAAAGCTGTCATCAAGGCAAAGGGTGGCTATTTGAAGAATCTCAAATATAAAATAAATTTTGATTTGTTTAACACTTTTTTGTTTACTACATGATCCCATATGTGTTATTTCATAGTTTTGATGTCTTCACTATTATTCTACAATGTAAAAAATAGTAAAAGTAAAGAAAAACCCTTGAATGAGTAGGTGTGTCCAAACTTTTGACTGGTACTGTATATATATTTTTTACAATAAACAAAAACATAAAATGTACATAGATTTCCACAAACATTAATGACATCCCACATGTTCCCACCATATCCACACCCAATGTTGTTTCTAGTGCTTGTAAGACTCTGCCCCATATGACTTCAAAATTGTGTTATGTTGTTTCTGTCTGTATTTTTCAATATTTAAATTATAAATCATTTAATTCTGACATTCTCTTATCGTTATAGAGTATCCTTTGACTTCCAGTATTTAAGTAATAGCTTCTTCAATATACACTGAGTGTACAAAACAGGAACACCAGCTCTTTCCATGGCATACACTGACCAGGTGAAAGCTATGATCCCGTATTGATGTAAATAGTTAAATCCACTTCATTCAGTGTAGATGAAGGGCAGGAGACAGGTTAAATGATTTTTAAGCCTTGAGACATAGATTATGTATGTGTGCCATTCAGAGGGTGAATGGGAAAGACAAAATATTTATAAGTGCCTTTATACAGGGTTTGGTAGTAGGTGCCAGGCGCACCGGTTTGAGTGTGTCAAGAACTGCAACGCTGCTGGGTTTTTTCACGTTCAACAGTTTCCCGTGTGTATCAAGAATGTCCACCACCCAAAGGCCATCCAGCCAACTTGACACAACTGTGGGAAGCATTGGAGTCAACATGGGCCAGCATCCCAGTGGAACGCTTTTGACACCTTGTAGAGTCCATGCCCCGACAAATTGAGGCTGTTCTGAGGGCAAAAGAGGGTGCAACTCAATATTAAAGGTGTTCCTAATGTTTTTTTACACTCAGTGTAAGCGACAAAAATAATATTGACCAACCCATTGGGTTTCTCACCGCACCCACATATGCTATGTCTTGAAATATGCAGAGACAGATTTAAAGGTAAACTTGCATTGCAAAACTTCTGACAGCCAGTTTTCTAACTCTGCCAATAACTTTATGACTTTATAGCACTCCCAGAAGGCATGAATTATTGAGTTAGTTTACACTTAAGACATGACTCTGCCGTTGTGCTGTAGAATTTGTGAATTTTGTCTCTTGTATAATACATTCTATACAGTAGTTTATACTGGATTAAGCGTACATTTTCATTAACTGTAATATCGTTCGTTATGTTCCAACACTCCATCTTGTGCCAATATCAGTTATTTTTGTCATACTAACTCCCGCTCCCTCTCTCCAGCGCTCGATGTCGCCGGTCTACTAACCACCGGCCCTGGCATTAACAATTATTACGCACAACTGCTCCCCATCATTACGCACACCTGGACTTCATCATCACCTTGATTACCTTCCCTTTATTTAGCCCTCCGTAGCCTCAGTCATTAGGCAGTATTGGTTTGTTTTCATGTTCAGTACGCATCCCGTTTTGTTCATTTGCCTTGCATCATTGTTATTAAACTCTCCTTCTGCACCTGCTTCCTGACTCCTTGCGTATACGTGACACTTTTTAAGCAAGTCTTGGTTCCAATCATTTCAATTTTTCGGCCACATTATTTGAGGATAAATATTTAAATTATAAATACACATATTTGAACCCAGGTGTGTTTCCTATATCTCTACACTTGATAAATGACCACTCAAATCACCACAATAACAAAAAAAGCTTTTTTTATTTGACTTATTCACCTTTATTCATGTCAGTTCATTTCAGAAGGATATGGGAGGCATCCGATTACACAAAAACACTATCAGTACTGATTGATAGACAGACAGACATACATACTCCCTCAGCATAGGTATGGAACAACAGACAGGGAAGACTGATGGTTTAGGCAATTAATGTTTGTGTGTGTTAGTGCTGAGCGATTAACCAATTTTTTTTTTTTTTTTTTTTTTTGTGAGCCCAACAAGCCATTTCTCTGGAGAGAAATCAAATCATTCACAAGATAAATCAAGTCAAGAACTATGTGGGACGCTGGGCTGAAGGGTGTTGTCATTTTCATTAAGCAAATATTCAACATAGTTTAGTGCAGAAACTTGGTAATTAACTACAATGATCATAATCCATTGCGCCTGTTCTTTCCGGCTTGGACAGAGATGGATACACTTTTACGCCTGCTACGTTAGGTTAGATACACACAGACGCATAGACTGCATGAGAGAGGAATGTACACACCACCAGTGGTGTGTATTCATGGATGCCAAGGGAAGCTTCCCCCCAAAATAGACAAAAACAATTAAATCATTTTTGATCTTTCGTCTCTCTGTTTCATAATTGGCTTCACACCAATCACATCACATCACATCAAACGTCATTGACAGAAAAAAACTTCAATTGTTGCATCTCGCTGTGTTGTTGTCCTCCGGTGGCTAGCTAGCTAAAATTGGCCCTCATTTAGTCATGGATGGAGATAGGGATTTGGACTTGTGGTTTTACTTAATTCTCCGTATGATTATAACAGTGATTCTGATCAATCCATAAATTCATATATTGTGCCCCTTGCCTGATGTAGTAGGCTAATGTTTAACTAGCTGGCTCATCGTTGCCCATGAAAGGAAGTTAGGCTAGCGAGCATGCATTTTAGCCAGGTAGCCTAGGACAATAAAAACAAAGCATGTACTGTATATGACAGAGCCATAGACCATTTCGGCAACATGAGAGGATGGCATTGCCGTTTCTATACAAGTAGGGTGAATTCACATGTTTTTTCTACTTGCAAGCACACACACACACACAGAAATCAGTACCATGGACAGCCACATCATATTTAGCTTATGTTGATTGGACTAAATAGTTTTTGGCATCTTTTAGTTGTCACTGTATTAGACTAAGCATAGGTGATTTGATGACGTTGAAATGTTAAAGTTTAAATGGTGCTGGAATAGTGGAGGCAGCTCCTGTTTTCTTTGCAACTTGCGGTAACTTTCTGGTGTTCTAAATCAATAGTTGTTTAGTAGTCCGAAAATGTCGGGAACATTAACGTGCTTGATTATATGCTGTATGTCATGTAACTGTTTTATTTTAATTTTTTTAGGGGGTAGATCAGCTTTAATATTGCAGATAGATTGTAACTTCCATCAATGTAATTGTCTGCATCACTTCCAATCCCCCATATGTTGTTTTTTTGCAAATAAGCAATTTTAAAATCTATTTTTCTTTATTACTTTCCGACCCCACCACCCCTCCCCTAATTGGAGTAAACTAGTGAACAACAATGCTCAGGCCTCTACTTCCAGCTTATACATACTATATACATTTTATGGACACAGTCAATTTTACAATAATTATATTTTGTTTGTTTTTATTCCTGAACTTCCTCTACCCTCAGTCTCTCCGATCATTTTCATGATGTCCATCTGGTTTGTCTCTACATGCCATATCCCCCAAACTGTGCTCTTTTTCACAAAGGTTCTCAACCTATATACCTATTATGGACACAGTATGTTTTACATTAGTTATTTTGTTGTTGTTATTAGTCCCAACCTTCAGCTCCATTCAACCCCTCCCATCTATCTCTTAACACCATCCATATTGGATTTCTACTTACCATATTTCTCAACTGTACTGTGATGTTTCACAAAAGTTCTGAACCCTTCTATTCTCATTGTTTCTACAGATTATTTTAATTGAAAATAAACCATTTTGCTAAAAGTATTATTATATTATTGATCGATTGACTATGACTTTTCAGATGACCCAGTAATGCTATCTGCAGGGTTAGCTCCAGGTAAATATTGCAATCCTTCAGCCATTCCTAGACCTGTGACCAAAAACAAGCTACAAATGGACAGTACCAAAACAAATGATCGAATGATTCTGTCTCTTCGCAGCAAAATCTGCAGAGCTGGGAAGAGTGTATCCCCCATATAAATAACATTATATTGGTTGCAAGAATTTTGTATAATAAGTTTGGAATCCGGCGTCGTTTTGCTTATCAGTTCATAAACCATTTGCCATGGAATCGGTACGTCAAAAATCTCTTCCCAACTATTTTTCTATCTATATGGGACGGCTGTCAATCCTTAGGTCCTGAAATGAAACTGGTATACTTTTTTATTTATCACAATTTTCTTTAAACAATGATGGTCTTTAATGCAGGGCTGACAGAGAAGTTCCTTACTTTTCCCCCCTTCCACTTTCCTCGTACATTTTTGCGGTAATGTTGCAATTATTTGGTTGTAATTTGGTTAGAGCAGACATTTCCATATGTTTTTGTTAGCTGCATGTAACCTTTTTTTATTTAAAAAATAATATTTTTTTTATCAATTACTATATTTGAGTTGAATTAGCATGTAACTGTTTGTTACTTGCAATATGCTTTGTGGACTTCACCGGACAGATGTTGCTCTCAGATTTTGTGATGAAACAGGTGTGTTTGAATTTATTCTGCCACTGTGTCTTCTTATTGTCTTGGCCTTATGCCTATATATCATGGTGATTTTACCCATGCACCACTACTGCACCACACAACAATGAGCGAGAGAGGGATAGAGACAGTTAGTGAAAGTATGCCTTATCTACTTTGAATAACTAGTCAAATGATTTCATCAGACAGCTCTGCAGCATGCTTAGTCCGGTTAGCTAAATAGGATGACTAAGTAGTACATGATGACTTTAAGGAATGAAAAATAATAAAGTTATCATACAAAAACTAAAGTAATATACACAACTGAAATATTGTATTATTTCATAGTAATTTCTTATTTTTCTATCGATGTCCACCCAATGTAGACCTGAAAGAGACAATGGAATATTGTAAATTTTTTGGCAATTGAATGTTCACTATTTTTGGCTTTGGAATTTCCATAAAGGATCTATAAAATCATTTTAATGTCATTATTTCATAATGCATTTTATCTTTTAAAAAATTATCAAAACTGATTATTTGTTCATAATCAAACCGAAACTACCTCAAAAAGCACTAATCGCTCAGCACTTGTGTGTGAGTGTGTAATAATAATTTTGTGGGTGCATATATTTTTCCTATTTCACACATGTACAAGTGTGTATTAATACGCATGTGTGAATTGGAAACATTTTGTTTTTTTGCATACCCCAACTCTCCCTGAGACACTCGGAGAGTGGGGTCACGGCCAGGGTCTGCAATTATCAACGGCGACCCTGGAGCAATTAGGGTTAAGTGCCTTCCTCAAGGGCACCTTGTCGGCTCGGGGATTCGAACTAGCGACTTTTTCAGTTACTGGCCCAGCGCTCTAACCGCTAGGCTTTCCTGCCACCCTGTGTGTGTGTGTGTAAGGGGGATGGCAAGTAGTTGTTTGTGCTTGCATGTGCGTATGCTTGAGGAACACAAGTCTGCAGCCCATTACTGTTGTTCTCTCCCTTAGAACAAGCGCTTCTCATAACTGAGAGAGAGAGAGAGAGAGAGATTTACCAGATGAATGGATCACATAACAAATGACCAACATGTTGCATCATGCCAAGATCAGATACTGTAGAGACCTACAGGCAGGTTGAAGTGAGATTCGTTTTGAAAGGGGAACCATTCTAAATCTAGGGGCTTGCATGTGGTATGTGGAACTGAGATGTTCAGAAAATCCTCTCACCAAGCAGATTATACACTGCTCAAAAAAATAAAGGGAACACTTAAACAACACATCCTAGATCTGAATGAATGAAATAATCTTATTAAATACTTTTTTATTTACATAGTTGAATGTGCTGACAATAACATCACACAAAAATGGAGCGAGACATGATGTCCCAGATGTGCTCAATTGGATTCAGGTCTGGGGAACGGGCGGGCCAGTCCATAGCATCAATGCCTTCCTCTTGCAGGAACTGCTGACACACTCCAGCCACATGAGATCTAGCATTGTCTTGCATTAGGAGGAACCCAGGGCCAACCGCACCAGCATATGGTCTCACAAGGGGTCTGAGGATCTCATCTCGTTACCTAATGGCAGTCAGGCTACCTCTGGCGAGCACATGGAGGGCTGTGCGGCCCCCCAAAGAAATGCCACCCCACACCATGACTGACCCACCGCCAAACCGGTCATGCTGGAGGATGTTGCAGGCAGCAGAACGTTCTCCACGGCGTCTCCAGACTCTGTCACGTCTGTCACGTGCACAGTGTGAACCTGCTTTCATCTGTGAAGAGCACAGGGCGCCAGTGGCGAATTAGCCAATCTTGGTGTTCTCTGGCAAATGCCAAACGTCCTGCACGGTGTTGGGCTGTAAGCACAACCCCCACCTGTGGACGTCGGGCCCTCATACCACCCTCATGGAGTCTGTTTCTGACCGTTTGAGCAGACACATGCACATTTGTGGCCTGCTGGAGGTCATTTTGCAGGGCTCTGGCAGTGCTCCTCCTGCTCCTCCTTGCACAAAGGCGGAAGTAGCGGTCCTGCTGCTGGGTTGTTGCCCTCCTACGGCCTCCTCCACGTCTCCTGATGTACTGGCCTGTCTCCTGGTAGCGCCTCCATGCTCTGGACACTACGCTGACAGACACAGCAAACCTTCTTGCCACAGCTCGCATTGATGTGCCATCCTGGACGAGCTGCACTACCTGAGCCACTTGTGTGGGTTGTAGACTCCGTCTCATGCTACCACTAGAGTGAAAGCACCGCCAGCATTCAAAAGTGACCAAAACATCAGCCAGGAAGCATAGGAACTGAGAAGTGGTCTGTGGTCACCACCTGCAGAACCACTTCTTTATTGGGGGTGTCTTGCTAATTGCCTATAATTTCCACCTGTTGTCTATTCCATTTGCACAACAGCATGTGAAATGTATTGTCAATCAGTGTTGCTTCCTAAGTGGACAGTTTGATTTCACAGAAGTGTGATTGACTTGGAGTTACATTGTGTTGTTTAAGTGTTCCCTTTATTTTTTTGAGCAGTGTATATTGTAATGTTAGCCTCTGTGACAGCATTGCACTATGGGCTAGCCAACACTGCCTAGCTAGATCACATCAGTAAGTACCTGTGCAGGCTGTGGACTCCTCCCTCCATCTGGGCCGATGTTGTCCTCTTCTCAAACTTCAGATCTCCAGAATACATCATGGCTCTGCAGGGGGAAGACAAATAGTGTTACACGGAGCCCCGAGCTCACACACATGGCGTTATCAAAGTAGGCTCACTTTGATATACAGTACCAGTCAAAAGTTTGGCCACACCTACTCATTCAAGGGTTTTTCTTTATTTTTACTATTTTCTACATTGTAGAATAATAGTGAAGACCTCAAAACTATGAAATAACACATATGGAATCATGTAGTAACCAAAAAAGTGTTAAACAAATGAAAATATATTTTATATTTGAGATTCTTCAAATAGCCACATAGCTTTGCACACTCTTTGCATTCTCTCAACCAGCTTCACCTGGAATGCTTTTCCAACAGTCTTGAAGGAGTTCCCACATATGCTGAGAACTTGTTGGCTGCTTTTCCTTCACTCTGCGGTCCGACTCATCCCAAACCATCTCAATTGGATTGAGGTCGGGAGATTGTGGAGGCCAGGTTATCTGATGCAGCACTCCATCACGCTCATTCTTGGTAAAATAGCCCTTACACAGCCTGGAGGTGTGTTGGGTCATTGTCCTGTTGAAAAACAAATTATAGTCCCACTAAGCCCAAACCAGATGGGATGGCGTATCACTGCAGAATGCTGTGGTGGCCATGCTGGTTAAGTGTGCCTTGAATTCTAAATAAATCACAGACAGTGTCACCAGCAAAGCACCCCCACACCATAACAACTCCTCCTCCATGCTTTAAGGTGGGAAATACACATGCAGAGATCATCCGTTCACCCACACCGCGTCTCACAAAGCCACGGCGGTTGTAACCAAAGATCTCCAATTTGGACTCCAGACCAAAGGACAAATTTCCACCGGTACAATGTCCATTGCTCGTGTTTCTTGGCCCAAGAAAGTCTCTTCTTATTATTGGTGTCCTTTAGTAGTGGTTTCTTTGCATCAATTCAACCATGAAGGCCCGATTCACACAGTCTATTCTGACCAGTTGATGTTGAGATGTGTCTGTTACTTGAACTCTGTGAAGCATTTATTTGGGCTGCAATCTGAGGTGCAGTTAACTCTAATGAAATTATCCTCTGCAGCAGAGGTAACTCTGGGTCTTCCTTTCCTGTCGCAGTCCTCATGAGAGCCAGTTTCATCATAGCGCTTGATGGTTTTTGCGACTGCACTTGAAGGAACTTTCAAAGTTCTTGAAATTTTCCGGATTGGCTGACCTTCACGTCTTAAAGTAATGGACTGTCATTTCTCCTGCTTATTTGAGCTGTTCTTGCCATAATATGGACTTGGTCTTTTACCAAATAGGGCTATATTCTGTATACCACTACCTTGTCACAACACAACTGATTGGCTCAAACGCATTAAGAAGGAAAGAAATTCCACAAATTAACTTTTAACAAGGCACACCTGTTAATTGAAATGCATTCAAATCAAATTGTATTTGCCACATGCGCTGAATACAACTGGTTTAGACCTTACAGTGAAATGCTTACTTACAAGCCCTTAACCAACAATGCAGTTTTAAGAAAAAAACTGGATAAGTAAAATTAGCAGTTAAATAGAATAACAGTAGGGAGGCTATATACAGGGGGTACCGCTACAGAGTCAACGTGCGGGTGCACCATTTAGTCAAGGTAATTGAGGTAATATGTACATGTGGGTAGAGTTAAAGTGACTATGCATAGATAATAAACAGAGTAGCAGCAGCGTAAAAGGGGGGCAATGCAAATAGTCTGGGTAGCCATGATTAGCTGTTAAGAAGCCTTTTGGACCTAGACTTGGCGCTCCAGTACCGCTTGCCGTGCGGTAGCAGAGAGAACAGTATATGACTAAGGTGGCTGGAGTCTTTGACAATTGTTTGGGCCTTCCTCTGACACCGCCTGGTATAGAGGTGACTACCTCATGAAGGGAATGCCAAGAGTGTTCAAAGCTGTCGGCAAAGGGTGGCTACTTTGAAGAATCTCAAATATATTTTGATTTGTTTAACACTTCTTTGGTTACTACATGATTCCATATGTGTTATTTCATAGTTTTGATGTCTTCACTATTATTCTACAAAGTAGAAAACAGTAAAAAAAATAAAAAAACCTTGAATGAGTAGGTGTGTCCAAACTTTTGACTGGTACTGTACATTCAAATGTGTGTGTGTGTCGGTGTGTGTGTACCTGAGCTGGGTGAGGCTCTTGGATCCGATGTCTTGACAGGAGTGCTGGATCCCAGCCAGCAGGTAGGGAATAAACTTATGGATGGAGCCTTTGTCCTGGACCGCCCCCGATACACCCTGGGCCACCTTGATCTTGTCACACTCACTGGAGAGGAGGAGGAGGAGAGGGTTAAGCTACAGTGCCTTCAGAAAGTATTCATACCCCTTGACTTATTCCACATTTTGTTGTGTTACAGCCTGAATAAAATAAAATACAACATCTCACACAATACATACAATATCCCATAATGACAAATGTATTGAAAATAAAATACAGAAATATCTCATTTACATAAGTATTCACAGCCAAAGTCAATACTTTGTAGAAGCACCTTTGGTAATGATTACAACCGTCAGTCTTTCTGGGTAAGTCTCTAAGAGCTTTACACACCTGGATTGTGCAACATTTTCCCATTTTTCTTTTCAAAGTTCTTCAAGTTGGTTGTTGATCATTGCTAGACAACCATTTTCAGGTCTTGTCATAGATTTTCAAGTAAATTTAAGTCAAAACTGTAACTAGGCCACTCCAGAACATTCTGTCTTCTTGGTAACAACTCCAGTGTAGATTTAGCCTTGTGTTTTAGGTTATTCTCCTACTGAAAGGTGAATTCATCTCCCAGTGTCTGGTGGAAAGCAGACTGAACCAGGTTTTCCTCTAGGATTTTGCCTGTGCTTAGCTCCATTACGTTTGTTTTTTCTCCCAAAAAATTCCCCTGTCCTTAACGATTACAAGCATACCCATAACATGATGCAGCCACCACTATGCTTGAAAACATGGAGAGTGGTACTCAGTAATGTGTTGTATTGGATTTGCCCCGAACATAACACTTTGTATTCAGGACAAAAAGTTAATTGCTTTGCCACATTTTTTGCAGTATTACTTTAGTGCCTTGTTGTAAACAGGATGCATGTTTTGGAATATTTTTATTCTGTACAGGCTTCCTTCTTTTCACTCTGTCAGTTAGGTTAGTATTGTGGAGTAACTACAATGTTGTTGATCCGTCCTCAGTTTTCTCCTATCACAGCCATTAAACTCTAACTGTTTAAAGTTAGAGTCCCGTGTTGCTCAGTTGGTAGAGCATGGCGTTTGCAACGTCAGGGTTGTGTGTTCGATTCCCACGGGGGGCCAGAATGAAAATGTATGCACTCACTTACTAAGTCGCTCTGGATAATTGCGTCTGCTAAATGACTAAAATGTAAATGTAAAGTCACCATTGGCTCATGGTGAAATCCCTGAGAGGTTCCTCTCCGGCAACTGAGTTAGGAAGGACGCATGTATCTTTGTAGTGACTGGGTATATTGATACACCATCCAAAGTGTAATTAATAACTTCACCATGCTCAAAGGGATATTCAATGTCTGCTTTTGTTTTTTTCATCCACCAATAGGTGCCTTTCTTTGCGAGGCATTGGAAAACTTCCCTGGTCTTTATGATTGAATCTGTGTTTGAAATTCACTGCTCAACTGAGGGACCTTACAGATAATTGTGTGTGGGGTACAGAGATGAGGTAGTCATTCAAAAATAATGTTAAACACTATCATTGCATAGTGAGTCCATGCAACTTATGTGACTTGTTAAGCACATTTTTACTCCTGAACTTACTTAGGCTTGCCATAACAAAGAGGTTGAATACTTATTGAATCAAGACATTTCAGTTTTAAAATTTGTATTAATTTGTAAACATTTCGGGGGGGAAATTCCACTTTGACATTATGGGGTATTGTGTGTAGGCCAGTGACAAAAAAAATCTCAAGTCAAGGGGTGTGAATACTTTCTGAAGGCACTTTTGTATATATGTTGTTTGTCTTTTGATTGACTGCCTGCTGCAAAGCCAGTTGCCCCTGGGTCGTATTAATTGATTAGTGCACACCGTAGCAAAACGTTTTGCAACGGGAAACGAAAACAAGCTTTCAGGTAGTGCCTTTGTCTGTTTTATTTCATTTTGTGCCTAATGAATACAACAACCCTGAAGATAATAAATGTGTGTTACTGTATTAGTATCAGGTTGGAACCGGTTCAGGGAACAGAACCAAAAACCGTAAAATAACAAACATTTTCAGAGGAACAGAACCGAGAACAAAAGTCATACTGTTCCGGAACTGAACCGTTATTTTAAAAGCATGGGAACCGTTATTTTACGTTCTGGGCATTTTTTTCGGTTCCCACAAAAAAAACGCAACAAAGCGCCTATGCAAAAACCCTCACTTTGTCACTCAAACTAATTCCAGTGTCAGCCTGCCTGCCAGCTGAACATCTTTGCCTGTGTGTGTGTGTAAGCTACCTGCCCCTCCTCCTCCTCCCTCCGAAGCATAGTCTACTGTAGCTATTAGGGGAAGACATTTTTTCTTAGAATAATGGATTAACTTTTTCAATGCTAGTTAAGGATACTATAGTTATCACATTTTTTTTATTCTGGTGCCGCTCTGCACACGCTAGCTAGCTCTGGTCTAGCTCCCAAACTCTAGGCGGCATTATATGTAATGCAATGGAACTGAGAGTCATGATCAAGGGCTAGCTCTGGTCTAACGTTTGTTAAGCCAACTCTCTGAAGTTCAAAGACATTCAAAGTTCCTTCATAGTTGCCGCTCCTCCGTAGGTATAATTCTGTGGGCCTAATTCAGATAATGCATGTCATAACAACCCATCGCTTCATAAACTGTGACTTTTTTTTGGTTCGAACCGGTTCAGAACTATATTTTGCTAGTCGGAATGAAAACAATTATGGTTCTGTTCAGAACGAAACGATTGGAAAATTATTATATTAGTATTACTGCGCCTCAGTACCTGAAGTATCTGGTCTGGGAGCCCAGGTTCTTGTCCATGGCATCCAGTGAGCCCATGCCTCTGTACTTCTTCAGCCTGATGCCATCAGAGAAGAAGTATTCACCTGGAGCCTCGCTGGTGGCAGCCAGGAGAGAGCCCATCATCACTGGAGAGACATAGGGGGGAGGAGAGGTAACCGTTAGAGAATGAGAGAGGAATGTGTGTGTTAGCACTATATCTGTCTCTAAGTGCTAAAAGTAACGGCTAATGGAATGCATGTATGCTTGTGGTGTGTTTTTTGTAAAAGCCTTTCTCTGAGTGTGCACTTTAGACCCCTCAAACTCAACTCTGGACCTCGAAGCCAGTTCCACTGCTTGTTTTCATTGTTCCCCTTTAACCAGGGACTGATTTAGACCTGGGACACCAGGTGGGTGCAATTAATTATCAGGTAGAACAGAAAACCAGCAAGCTCTGGACCTTGTAGGGTAAGAGTTGAATACCAGGTCTAAATCAGGGGGGGGGCAGCCCAATTCTGATATTTTTTCCACTGATTGTTTTTTTGACCAATCACATCATCACATCAGATATTTTTCAGAGCTGATTGGTCAAAAGACCAATTAGTGAAAAAAAGATCAGAATTGGGCTGCCTGTGTAGACGCAGACTTACTTCAATTGAGGCTGACAGGTCATTGTGGGGAATATCTAGCCAAGCTTGCACATTTAGCCCAGGGTTTCCCAAACTCGGTCCTGGGGCCCCCCCTGGGTGCACATTTTGGTTTTTGCCCTAGCATTACACAGCTGATTAAAATCATCAAAACTTGATGATGAGTTGGTTATTTCAATCAGCTGTGTAGTGCTAGGGCATAAAGCCAAAACGTGCACCCAGAGGTGGGGGCCCAGGACAGAGTTTGGGAAACCCTGCTGTAGCCCACCTATCAGAGACAGACAGACTAGGCATTCTCACACACAGCAGACAGTCTGTCCTTGCATGCATTTGATGTTGTAATTTCCTGGTTTATAAAGTTAATTCATCAGTATTATTTGACAATTAATTCATATTTTTGTTGATTTGCTGTAGATTAAACATGGTTTTGGCTTATTTGAGTGGATTATATTATAATGAATGGTATTTTATCATGCGTTTACCTGATAAATCAAATCATTATCAAACTGATTACATAGCAAGATGATGGGGCATGAAAAACCTTGTGGCATTTAGTATGATCATGAACATAGACCAACTGCACACCATATTACATTATACAAATGTGATGTTTATTTGGGAAAATAACATTCATAAAATGAAAAGAGAAAACTGAAACCGAGTAATTCTTAGAAAGTGTTTGAGTGGAGTCTGTTTCATATTCAGGCTTTTTTTGCAGGCTTTGTCCATCAACACTAAATTTGAGAAGTAGACGATTGCCATAATTTCCTCCTAAACGAGTTGTGTAACAGTTTCAATGAATCGTGTTGTAAGCCATCAGGTTTTCAGATCATTTTTTATGAACTCTTACTCTAAAATGAGTTCATTAGAATGTCAGAAGCCAACATCAAAGAAGGAAGTTGATAAAGTGGAAAATATTATTTTAGCTTGCCCACTTCTTTTTCTGTGATTGGTATGCATATTCATGAGCTTTGGATCAAAGTCTAACTGTGACAAGAATTCAATATACTAAATAATCACATAAAAATACTCATATGCAGACCAGCACTTCCAGAAAGTTTTTGAAGACATGCATATTTTTCCTCTCTTAAAATAATGATATTATTATGATCGAATACATAGTAAATCATAGGTGACAGGTCAGGGTTTATGTTAAGTCAATGACATATGTAAATGAGGTGTTAGAAACAATGACGTAAGTAAATTAATGAATGTGTTACAACAGCCAGTCTAATCCGGAGCTAAGGGCTCCCTCCCCAATCCTATATGAAATCCTGGCCATAGGTCGGTGTACAGCCAACAGGGTAAATGCGGTTAAATCCAATTCATGGGGGGTGTGTTAATTTTTTCTTAACAGGGACACTGACCTTTTACAGTGAATTGACAGATGCAGAATGATGAAACTATCTTTCATCTGTAGTAGGCCAATTGATATTGCTAAAGAAGTTCAGGTACAATTTGTTTCAGATGAGGGAAGGTGAATGGCCTAACTGACAGACACCATCATATCTGAGACTGTCCATCGCATGCCTGTGCACTGCAATGAAGGATGCATCTCGAGTCCACTACTAAAACATACTTCATCATATGCATCCAAACGTAGCACATGTGTCGTAATGATGAGGGCATGTAGAGACAAGGTAGGTGTGATGTCACACACTGTGACTAACAGATTAGTCAAGGACAAAAGAACAAGCATCCAAAACCCAAGGCCAGCTTGACTACTACTTCTACTGATGCAGAGCTGTTAGCAACCAATGCAGACAGGCCGTGAAGGGGGGTGGGCGGGCACAGTGTGATAGTAGAGCCAATGAGAGAGAGCCCTGCGCAGGGGGGTGGGGGACTTACTGCAGTATCCCGTAACAGTAGTTGGGGTTTTGGGGCTGTGGAGCTTTATACCAGGAGGAACACTGAGAGGCGCTAGAGAGACACATATAGTACAGGCGGTGTGAAACCAAGAGAGGAGAGGTCCACACAACCAAACAGGAAATGAAGGAGATGAGAAAGAGAGGGATACAAAAAGAAAGAAACAGACTGTTGCAGAGAGAAAAAAGGAAGAGATAGATAGATAGAAAACAAGAAACCCAAAACAGATCATGAAAGATGGAGAGAGAATAGCATGATGGAGAGAGAATAGCATGATGGAGAGAGAATAGCATGATGGAGAGAGAATATCATGATGGAGAGAGAATAGCATGATGGAGAGAGAATAGCATGATGGAGAGAGAATAGCATGATGGAGCGAGAATAGCATGATGGAGAGAGAAGGGGAGGGAAAGGGAGGAAGAGACGGAGAGAAACAGAAAATAGAGGGTAGGAACGATGAACGAGAAGAAAGTTGTGCCTGATTTCTGAGGACCTGCCCCTTGAGAAAGTCCATTGTTTGTCCGTTTTCAAAGTTTTGCTCTGAAGTGGTTTGACTGAGGTTTGAGGATGTGGCATATGCTGCATTCATTCAGCAGGTGCTCTTATTCGGTTAAATTGCCTGTATTAGAATATAGCATGGCAGCACAATTTGATTCTGCAAAACCATTCAGCATTCCCTACAGCCAGTGGAGAGACTAGGATGAACACTTACGGATGGGACCCTTTGTACAGACTTCTACACTTGGCTAAAGAGCGATTTCAGTCATTAGTGGGAAGGTGTTCAGATTGAAGGCTCCCGATTGGGTTAGAGCTGTGGGTGGGTGGGTGGGTGGGAGGGAGGGGAGCTAGGAAGCCTGCCATTGGTGCGACTTACCTTCCTGTGTGATGCAGATGGAGTCACTGCCCATGCCCACGCGCAGGCTGTCCACCCCTGCATCGATCAGGTTCTTGGCCTGGGCTGCAGTTACCACTGAGACAGACAGGGGGAGACAGACCAACAATGTCAAGGCTGGTGCATGGTGCAACCGTTATTTTTTGTTAAAATTTTAGTCATTTAGCAGACGCTCTTATCCAGAGCGACTTACAGTTAGTGAGTGCATACTTTTTTTTTTTTTTTTTTTTTCATACTGAGGGTAACCCTGAGAATGGAGCATTTCTGTGTGTGTGCACCAACACTCACCATTGCCTCCAATGACCTGAAGCGGTGGGTATTTCTCTTTGATGTACTTAATCATGTTGATTTGAAAGATCGAGTTCCCTTGAGAGGAGTCCTGAAAGAACAAGAGCAACATTAAACAACAGATTGAAGAAGAAAAATATGGAGCAAGTATCTATATGAGAAGAACAAATACAGTGGGGAAAAAAGTATTTAGTCAGCCACCAATTGATGAGAGGCCTGTAATTTTCATCATAGGTACACGTCAACTATGACAGACAAAAGGAGAAATGTTTTTCCAGAAAATCACATTGTAGGATTTTTAATGAATTTATTTGCAAATTATGGTGGAAAATAAGTATTTGGTCAATAACAAAAGTTTCTCAATACTTTGTTATATACCCTTTGTTGGCAATGACACAGGTCAAATGTTTTCTGTAAGTCTTCACAAGGTTTTCACACACTGTTGCTGGTATTTTGGCCCATTCCTCCATGCAGATCTCCTCTAGAGCAGTGATGTTTTGGGGCTGTCGCTGGGCAACACGGACTTTCTCAACTCCCTCCAAAGATTTTCTATGGGGTTGAGATCTGGAGACTGGCTAGGCCACTCCAGGACCTTGAAATGCTTCTTACGAAGCCACTCCTTCGTTGCCTGGGCGGTGTGTTTGGGATCATTGTCATGCTGAAAGACCCAGCCACATTTCATCTTCAATGCCCTTGCTGATGGAAGGAGGTTTTCACTCAATCTCACGATACATGGCCCCATTCATTCTTTCCTTTACACGGATCAGTCGTCCTGGTCCCTTTGCAGAAAAACAGCCCCAAAGCATGATGTTTCCACCCCCATGCTTCACAGTAGGTATGGTGTTCTTTGGATGCAACTCAGCATTCTTTGTCCTCCAAACACGACGAGTTGAGTTTTTACCAAAAAGTTATATTTTGGTTTCATCTGACCATATGACATTCTCCCAATCCTCTTCTGGATCATCCAAATGCACTCTAGCAAACTTCAGACGGGCCTGGACATGTACTGGCTTAAGCAGGGGGACACGTCTTGCACTGCAGGATTTGAGTCCCTGGCGGCGTAGTGTGTTACTGATGGTAGGCTTTGTTACTTTGGTCCCAGCTCTCTGCAGGTCATTCACTAGGTCCCCCTGTGTGGTTCTGGGATTTTTGCTCACCGTTCTTGTGATCATTTTGACCCCACGGGGTGAGATCTTGCATGGAGCCCCAGATCGAGGGAGATTATCAGTGATCTTGTATGTCTTCCATTTCCTAATAATTGCTCCCACAGTTGATTTCTTCAAACCAAGCTGCTTACCTATTGCAGATTCAGTCTTCCCAGCCTGGTGCAGGTCTACAATTTTGTTTCTGGTGTCCTTTGACAGCTCTTTGGTCTTGGCCATAGTGGAGTTTGGAGTGTGACTGTTTGAGGTTGTGGACAGGTGTATTTTATACTGATAACAAGTTCAAACAGGTGCCATTAATACAGGTAACGAGTGGAGGACAGAGGAGCCTCTTAAAGAAGTTACAGGTCTGTGAGAGCCAGAAATCTTGCTTGTTTGTAGGTGACCAAATACTTATTTTCCACCATAATTTGCTAATAAATTCATTAAAAATCCTACAATGTGATTTTCTGGAATTTTTTTTCTCCAATTTGTCTGTCATAGTTGACGTGTACCTATGATGAAAATTACAGGCCTCTCTCATCTTTTTAAGTGGGAGAACTTGCACAATTGGTGGCTGACTAAATACCTTTTTCCCCCACTGTATGTTACGTGGAGTGTGCATGCATGTGATGAGCAGGCAACAGAGTCCTGTGTTATTACACATTAGTGCTGATGGTCAGCACATTCCTAAAGGTCCTGAGAAGTTTCCAAGCACACTGTCTGTCTTGTACTAACTAGATGAGAGCTTTAAAACATGCTGTTCCACTTGCATCTTCACTTTGAAGTATACCGATACTATAAATACCTAAATAGTCAAATGTGTGACCCATGTTTCTAGGAGATTAGGCCTGTATTAAGCAAGGAATTAGCAGAATGTGATGTGGTACTGTGGTGTATTAACATTATGACTGTTTTAGACGAACAGAAGAGGGAATGTTTATGATCTTATTTCAAATGTAGCGTTTGGAGGGTGACGCCCCAGGGGAGACTGGTGATTGGCCAGAAGAGGGAGCCACCCATCTTTTTGCATTGTTTATAAATAGGGACTAGACAAAGAGAGGTCACAGCAGCTATTAGAATTGGAGGACACTGCTCTCCAGACCTCGCGAGTCTGTAAACTTATGCTGTAAGCTTGTGATAATGAATAAAGACTTCTAATCAAGGTACAGCTTAAGCGGACTCCTTTGTTTGACAGCAATAGCCACCGGCAGCCGACGCGACACGACAAATGGTGGCCAGTACGGGTACTGATTGCATCGTTCTTTGTTCCTTTTCTGAGTGTCGAGGTGATTATTGTTCAAGCCGGCTAAGGTGAGATTTATCACCATTTGGGCATTAATTGTGTCGATTGCTCATTGGGGAAATGAGATAGTATGTACAGTGTGGATTTTGGGCTGGTGGTGTGATTGCTGTTGACTAGGAGGCTGAAGTAAAATATTCTAAATTTGGTTGATGTGTAAACGGTAAAGTCTAGAACAAATGGATTGGTAGAGAATAAAGGCTGGAATACGTATGCATATTTAGGGCACCGTGAATCTGGTAAAGACCTCGAAGCGAGGCGATTCTTTAGGAATGGGCCATAAAATCCTTGCAACGCGTTCGGTGGGTAAGGTTGATTCTGGGAATTATAAGCTGGACGGATTATATGTATGTTATGCTCATCTTATAGTTGACGAAGTATATGTGTGGGATAACCTCTCTATGATTATCCAGAACTTACGGCAGCATAAAGTTAGGCGGAGATATGGATAATGATGGATAATGATTTGGCCACGGTGCAGGTTACTTAGGGCTGGGTAGGCCGCAGTTAGCTAAAGGCTAATGTTAATGCTAAATGGGAGGGTGTTTCATGCTACATGGTACATGGCGGCTAATGCTAAAGGCTAATTGTGTTGTGTGCTACATGCTAACGTATCCTTAGAGACCCCATTGCGATGGATTAAAGTCTCTTAAAATATGTCTGTGTGTGTGGAAGTGAAAGTTCTACGCAAATGTGAGCTCTGTTATGTGTAATTGTGTGAGTATAGGGTATAAAATAGTGAAGCTGTAGCGTAATGCTATCGTTCTATTATCCGGGAATCGTATCATTGAATGCATTTGCGCATGCGTTTAATTTTATGACACTACACTACAAAACGTGGGATTTGGAGTTTATGGCACGAGATTAGGACACGTTTTGGTTTACGGTACTAAACTACAACACGTTTTTGCTAATGGGTCATATTTCTGTTGGGGGCTGCAGGGAGACGGAGAAACACACAGACAAAGAGATTTTAACACGAATCTTCTAGTTGTTACATCGGCGCTTGGTTAAAGATGAAACTTGTTTTGTGACCTATTGAATTGATAAATGAGAGAGATGTTGACGGAGTATAATGAATTAAATTAAAGACGGATTAAAATAAAATAAAAATGTTTTTGAGCGATCTATTTAGTTCTGAGTTTAGTCTTAGAGTGAATAATGTAGAACGAACGAATATTGAATGGTTGGAAATACTCAGTGATTGCATTAACTACTACAATGTTATTCTGTGTTTTTTTCTTCTGTCATATGGGAGGAACGAGAGGAGAGAGGAGATACAGGAAGTGCTGACGTGCGTCACGTGACAAGGTGTGACGCAGGCAGAGGATCAGATATCAGGCTAGTTCACAAAATCATCCCTTACAAAATATGTGGTATGACAATTTCACATAGGCTTGGCAAATACTGATTTGAATAAGATTTGCATTTTGGAGTCTCTGTGCATCACTGGGCTGGATTACAGTTCGGTTGGAAATCAGGTACTGACATTATTCTGCAATTAAGATACTTGGGTGCATATTAAACAATGGAATTGATAAAAATCAAGGGGTTGTAAGGCTAGAAGGCTTTGTTTTTGGGATTGCTTTGAAGTTGACTAACTTACATTTACTTTCCTGATGGGTTGTGGTAAGATAGTCACTAATTGATACATTAGTGACATAGGATATAGAAATAAAAAATTGGTTTTAAATTATTCATAATTTTTAATTGATTTTTTAATTGATTTTTTATTTTAATTAGAAATGGTTTTTGAATAAAACATTTAATTGAATTTTTTAATATTAATATTTTAGTTGATTTGATTTTGGAAAAAAAGGAGAAAAAAAAAAAGAAGAAATTTTTGGGAGTTGTTAGGTTTATAAAAATAATTAGAGGGGGGAAGCCATAGGCTATACAGTCTAAAATAGTTCACAATAAAGGAATATAAAAGGGTTGATATAGGGGAAAAAATAGTAATCCTTTAACTAAAGTAGTGTTAGAAAAACTAATGGCAGAAGTTAGTACACCTTTCTCACATACGGATTCAGCAAAAAGACACCCACCTTATGAGAAGGAAGTAGAGCTTAGGGAGTACAGCTTAGGGATGTTTATCCTCAGCTTCCGGTGATCATCCAGGAGGGTGATTGGTGCATCAGAGATGAAGACGAATAATAGATAGAGAACAAGCAGAAACGACGATCACAGAAGAAAAGTAAGAAGATGATGGAAGATGATATTGTGAGGACAGAACTTAGAATATAAGATGTTGAAGAATCCTGATATGTCAACAGCAAGAAAGAACAGGACGAAGAAACTCTGAGAAAACTCAATCATACAACTGGTGGAGAAGAGAAGCTTTGGTTATGAAGAATCAGAGTGAACCAAATCAACAATCACTGTTACAGCTTCAACTGAACAATATCAAATGCAATTGTACCAGCCAAGGGGGGTACCAAATGTTCCATATCCACAGCCAGTTTCTGGACAGACACAGAATTGGAGAGGAAGAGGACGAGAAGAAATAGAAGGAGGAGGAAGATTTCAGCTACACTTCCAGCAACTTTCAGAAGACTGTTATAATTGTGGACAGATTGGGTACTTTACCTGTGAGTGCAACAAGTCAGGAGGAAAAACAGAGAACATTTTTAATGAAGATACAGGGGCAATTCAAGATCACCTGTTCTCCAGGTGAACCCTAAAGATTCTAGAGTGCCTAGAAGATCCGGAAGGGGGGTGTCAGCTGATAGCACCGATTAGAGAAGAAGAGAAAATATCTAACAATTGAAGTAAAACCAGAGGACTATGAGAAATAATGGTGAATAGTGGAAAAACTTATCTGTGTTCAGCCTAAAGAGGTTAAACATCTCACTATGTAAAATTAACTAATTAGGATAGGGATTTGAGGTAGTAAAACAGTTAATTACTCTTAAGATACTAATATTAGAGCATATACCTATTGCAGTGTTGGGAAGAGATGCATTGTTTAAATTGAATTGTACAATAGGATGTACACTAAACGGCTGTCTGGTAGAAGATTTTAAAAAGTAGGGTTTTTGGGAATCATTTGCTTAAAAAGATACTGTCTGAAAATAAACTTAAAAGGGGTGACGGTTATTCGGGGTTACATTCTTACACCAAGAGATTTCAGGCTAGGCTAAAAGGTGTTTAGTCATTTGCCAAGTCTGTGTGTGAAGAAGTCAGAAACAGGTGGGGACTTTCCCAATCACATATTCTAAAAATTTGGTGGTAAAGGGATTTTGTGAATTAATCAGTGGAAAAAGTTTTTAAAGGTTATGAGAGAAAAGATTAGATTAAAATAAGTTAGGAGAACTAGGGTTGAAGGAACTCTAAGACAGTAAGCTAAGTTTCAAAGTTAGTAGTAAGAGAGAGAGAACAGTGGTGAATGACACTTTAGAGTAGGAAGATCAAGGTAATTGTAGGTGTATATTTTTTATAATCAAAAGTTTGAAAGTCAGGGATTAGAGATAGGACTGAGAGTTGGAAAAAGTGACACTAGTGGTGATAGATGGAAGTACAAGCAAAGACAACTTTTCTTTGGGGAAAAACTAGAAGTAACTAAGGACATTAACACTTCAGTCTATTATAACAACAGTGAGAAGCAATTTAACTTTTTCAACATTGATAGTTATTACAGCCATAAATATATTGCATTTGATTATAAGGGAACCAATTTTAGGGGAAAAATACTTATTAGGGTTAGGATGGGGACATTCCTCCCACATGGAGAGATAATTATGGAGAAGAAGTATTGTTATCAGGACCAAGAGTAGAAGCTGTGGCACCTAATTAAAGGAGGTATAGTTTAGAAGAGGGTTAGGAGTGACTGTTCACTTATGTTGCGTAATGTTACAGAGAAAGGTCAGGGAGAATATATGTGTACTTATCTAGTGCAAGCATTAGAATTTGGTCTGGTTAAGAATTATTGGTTAAAAGGCTATGTAATTCATAAAGTAACGCTTATAATGGAAGAGTTGAGGTCTGTTGTAGCCTCCACAGTCATTGAGGGAGTTCAGGAGGAGTAGATTACAGTAGCCACTCCAACAGTAGATAATACACAGAGGATATTGGTAACTGTGCCACTAGAAATAATTAAGGTTAATACATCAACTACTTTAATGGTAACTTTGGAAGGGATTAATGATACGATGGCAATAAGCAAATGTAGGAAGTATGACACCGACAACAACTTTTCTGAAATTAAAGGGGGTAGCAAGAAGGACTCAGTGGTTATGTTACGGTTGGAGAGTGCTGTCAAGGATAGTACGAATAGGGTTAAAATAGGAGAGCAGATAGTGGTAGAGACAATATAGATTCATCTGAAATAGTGAAGGATTTATCATGGAAGTACAGGATGAGGTCTTTAATTTTAATGACAGACAAGGAGAGGTATCTGATCAGTACCGCTCGTTAGGGGAGAGAGAAACTAAAGGGAGTGGTTTGATTCTTCTGTTGTGAAAATTAGAGATAGATGGGCAGGTTCCAGCAGCTCATTCTGTAAGATCAGTGAGGAATTTTGAGGGTCCATGTCTGGTGAGAATTCCACCACCAAACATGTTAGAGACGGTCGTTCGACCTCTATCAAGTCAATCTTGTGCTTTGTCATGACTGTGGTATCCGCAACAGTCAGTAACAGATAAAATAATGTCGTTGTCAAAACATTTGTTTAAGCCTAGGTTTAGGTGTTATTGGGTTAAGTGAATTAACTTGTGTGAATTTGTTAGATGTGAAGTAAAATCAGGTAACAGCGTAACTGAAGTATTGGAGGTGAAACCAGTGAGGGCTAAAAGTTGTTTGTTCTAATAAAACATATGAGGTAAGGGGTATGTTTATGGGAATATCAGATTGTGATGTTATATGATAACTTTGGGTATGTATGACCTTAAGGGTAGTAATGAGAAATATGTTACTTTTTAGGTACCAGGTAGTAGGAACAGCAGGACTTTGATGGTTAAAAGATTAGCTTTTGCCTGACAATGTGACTATGGGGAATTTTAGAGATATTTGGAGGGTTTGTGGTGATTAAGCATATATATTTTTACCTTATGGATAGACAGGATGTTGTTACATGTCAACGTTGAAGCTTCCATATTAGGTTTCTACCATTATAAGAGGGGTAGCACCGGACACAGCAATCTGAAGCTATATTTGAAATTGGATGAAAAGAGACATGGCTACATGTCATAGTCTTCAAGCCTATCATTGAAGTATAAATCTAAGGGAGAAGGGGGGATTTTTTCCATGGTATGGTGTAACATTTGGAAAGATCATATTGATAATATTAGTAGATACTTTGAGTCCAGATAGTTCAGATAGTTATATATGCATTGAAGAATATAAGGGATGCATTTGGGAGATCTGAGGGAGCAGAAGTCAGCGAAGACTTGGTTGCAAGATCAGGTAGGCCAGTAGGGGCCGTGATGGGTTACATTTAATGGCAACTTTGATAACACTGGGTGATGTTTGTAATTTGTTACTGACCTTTGAGAAAGTTATGATATTGAGATAGGTTGGAGAGTGATGCCTGGAGACAACACTCAGATGCCGGTGTTGACTGTTCCTGATCTGGATGAAAATGGACAAGTGGAACTAATGGATAAATATCATTTTTGATGTTTTGATCATTTTTCAATTTTTTTCCAATATTGGTGTGATTTGTAGTATGATTTATGAATCAAAGGGGGGAATGGGTTTATGTGATTCATGCATCATTTATATATCATTTTTATAGTCTTAGTTGATATTGATGGTCAATTTGAAAGTGTTGTTTTGCAAAAGATACTGTTTGGTCTTTCCTTTTCTTTCAGAAGCATTTGGGGGAACATATGGAGATTGAAATACTCAAACAGGGACAATATGAAGGGACAATATGACTGGAGGAGATGAAACAAGGAGGGTGTGGCTGATTCCATCATCAACAATCCATTGGAAGAGGAGACTACGGGGAGATGAAGTGTAGTGGACTACATTCAAGTGTCTGCAATGAAATATAGACATGTGTAATACATAATTTGTGTAATAGCCTTAGGGATTAATTTTTGTAAAAGGATATTTGATGTTATTGAATACATGTGAGGATCTTAGATGTTTTTGTTTATTTCGGTGATGCTTAGGGACAGAGAAAGTCTAGGCAGGGAGAGGTTCACTGTAAGGTCCAATGGGTTGACCAGCCTTACAATGGATATTTATTGGATAGGATTTTGTTTGCAGGGGCTTACATGTGTATTTAATTGCATCATAGTTTCAAATGCATTTACATGGGTTATGAGTTTATCTGGAGTACCGAAGGTGGTTGCCTGGGGCAGAGGGACCGTGAGAGAATTTTACTGTCTTGATTGATGGATGGAAGGTTGCCGGACAGTTTTTCGCTCTTACACTCCATAAAGATTTGTTCATATTTCATAGTAATGTATTCACACTTCATAAACAGTTGTTCATATTTCATAAAGGTATTTACACTCTAGAGGATAATGTTTTTTGGTTTAATGTTAAAGATACTCAATAGGATAAATTGTTACTAGTCATAATCCTATTCTGTTTGTTGTCGAGACTTTTAATTTGTCTCGAAGGGGGGAATATGTGGTGTATTAACATTATGACTGTTTTAGAGGAACAGAAGAGGGAATGTTTATGATCTTATTTCAAATGTAGCGTTTGGAGGGTGACGCCCCAGGGGAGACTGGTGATTGGCCAGAAGAGGGAGCCACCCATCTTTTTGCATTGTTTATAAATAGGGACTAGACAAAGAGAGGTCACAGCAGCTATTAGAATTGGAGGACACTGCTCTCCAGACCTCGCGAGTCTGTAAACTTATGCTGTAAGCTTGTGATAATGAATAAAGACTTCTAATCAAGGTACAGCTTAAGCGGACTCCTTTGTTTGACAGCAATAGCCACCGGCAGCCGACGCGACACGACAGTACCTTCACTGAAAGAGCAGACAAGAGAGAAGGCACTGTAGCAGACAGTGGCTGACTGACTGCCAAATAAGCTATACTTCTACCTAACTACTTACTGTTCGTGGCATTCCAATACAATCAGACCCTTTAGCTAATATCTTGACATGATGGTGCCTCCAGGGTGTCATAATTACATTCTTGTCAAACACCATCACACAAGGCCCGTCATGCCTGCATGGTATTTCCTAATTCAACTGCTGACGAAGGCCTTGAGGCCGATACATAAAGCTTAATAAAGCGCAGTGATACTAGCAAGAGCAGTGTGCGGGTTTCTTCTTTTTATCTTTTTCAACTGTTACCATGCACCAGCAACAAAGATAGCTCAGATGTGAGAGTGCCTTTTGAATTTCTAATTAAACTGCTGGAAACTAAGCTAACGTATCTGACCACAAAATAGTTATTGTCTCATGTGTCAGACACTGAAAGTAGGCTGATTATTAATAAACAGAATTTAGAGAAACATGTCCCAGACACCCTTAATAAGGGTGATACAGTGCCATAAGTGCATGGACCTAGATACACTATATATACAAAAGTATGTGGACACACCTTCAAATTAGTGGATTTGGCTATTTCAGCCAAAAAACGCCTGCCAAATTCCAATAATTACTTGTATGTAAGGCCGTCCCCGCAGTTGAAGAGTTGCTGCCCGCTCAGTCCATCGTCGGGCACGTAACCAGTCTGTCCACTGATCAAGTAGTCCGCCATGATACACAATCTATTTAGTGGTTGATCAGTCACTTTGGTGCTAAACATACAACCGCCCAAGAGACCGATAACTTTTTTTGCTTCACTCCCTAGTTCCGATTGGCGATCTGTCAGTCAGCTGTGGCGTGGTGCGACAGTACGCTCTGTTCCCCGCGTGCCTTGTTCAAGTCAAGAAATGACATGTAATGCATTCACAACAGTAGAACATAACCCGAAATGCTATTTTTATTCTTCGGCCTTTAACGTTATCAGGCTCCTGTCCTGTCTGGAGGTAGCTCTGGTCGCACACGTGTTCATGATGTTCAGTTTGCGAACGAGTCTTTTTACTGACTCGAGAGTCATGATTCGTTTTGTCAGAGCGACTCGTTCATTTTAGTCGTTCGTTTGACCTGCTGGCCGCAATGAATTCTACAGCAGGATAAATACGAGCTCCTCGGGTAGTGCGCCGACCAGCAACTGTGTATCATGTTCGCATGGGAAAATAGATCATGCTGCAGGGAGCATAGATACAAATAAATGTTTAGAATTGATAATTGATCGCATGGTGCAAGAATGAATGCAATTAATTGATTATTGAATGTTATGATGGACACAGCCTCTGCTCAACAAACTCGAGAACGAATCGTTAACGGTATTGTACATATTACTCTCACTGCAGTCAAGTAATGCATTCCGCCAAGTCTTACAATCTAGTCTGGTTGTGGCCACAACAACTAGACCTCGTTTCAAATGTATCAAGAAATAATCTTATTTGTATGCCTAGCAATCAACAAATGTACATTGTTTAAAGCCAGTGGTGGAAAAAGTACCCAACTGTCATACTTGAGTAAATGTAAAGATACCTTAGTAGAAAATGACTCAAGTAAAAGCCAAAGTCACCCAGTAAAATTCTACTTGAGTAAAAGTCTAAAAGTATTTGGTTTAAAATGTACTTAAGTATCAAAAGTAAATGTAATTGCTAAAATGTACTTAAGTATCAAAAGTAAAAGTATGAATCATTTCAAATTCCTTATATTAAGCAAACCAGATGGCACCATTTTCTAGTTTTTTAAATTTATGGAAAGCCAGGGGCACACTCCAACATTCAGACATAATTTACAAACGAAGCATGTGTGTTTAGTGAGTCCACCAGATCAGAGGCAGTAGGGATGACCAGCGATGTTCGGTTTATATGTACGTGAACGTGAATTGGACTATTTTCCTGTCCTGCTAAGCATTCAAAATGTAAGGAGTACTTTTGGGTGTCAAGGAAAATGAATGGAGTAAAAATCACAATATTTTCTTAAGGAATGTAGTGAAGTAAAAGTAAAAGTAGACAAAAATATAAAATTGTAAAGTAAAGTACAGATACCAAAAAAAACTACTTAAGTAGTACTTTAAAGTATTTTTACTTAAGTACATTTACATTTACATTTTAGTCATTTAGCAGACGCTCTTATCCAGAGCGACTTACAGGAGCAATTAGGGTTAAGTGCCTTGCTTAAGGGCACATCGACAGATTTTTCACCTAGGAGGCTCGGGGATTAGAACCAGCGACCTTTCGGTTACTGGCACAACGCTCTTACCCACTACGCTACCTGCCGCCCTAAAAACTTTACACCACTGTTTAAAGCACACTTTTAACAAGTGTCACAAATGACAGCTCCAATAAGCAGTGGCGTGTATTCATGGATGCCAAGGGAAGTCAGGCTTCACCCAAAAAAAATGACCAAGAAAAAAAATAAAAATACATAAAATAATATATATTTCATGTCTGTTTCATAATTTTCCTTCAATTCGCAAGAGGCTGAATGTATCTCACAGGAGAAGGCATCTGAGCGAGCGAAATAGCGCCCCTCTGTCTCGCTACGTGTAGGCCATCTATCTGATGCTGTCTGGTCCAAACGAGTATGACATTGTTCCCGCCGTAGCATTGAACGCAAGGGAAGCCAGCGAGCATTTGGCCTCCCTTGATTTAAAAAAAAGGTATTTAAAAAATAGCCAATCAGCATTGAGCTGAACTGAGTGAGCTCAACTGTGAATGGTCCTGGACCAAAAAAAAGTGTAAAGGGAAGCCAGCTTGGATTTTGGCGTCACTCCTATCAAATCCCATTGAGAGCATACCTCATTGACAGAAAAACTTGAATTGTTGAATCTTGTTGTGTTGTTGTCCTCCGGTGGCTAGCTAGCTAGCTAAAATTGGCCCTCATCTAAATTAGCCATGGATGGAGATAGGGATTTGGACTTGTGGTTTTCCGTACTGGCCAATGATTATAAAGGCGATCCTGATCCAACCATTCATTCATACATTGTTGTGCCCCTGGCCTGAGAGGATGGAAGTTCAATATGTAGCTAGATGTAGAAGGCGAATGTTAACTAGTTAACGTTGCCCATGAATGGAAGTTAGGCTAGCGAGCAAGCATTTTAGCCAGGTAGCCTAGGACAACAAAAAATAAAAGTGTGTACTGTATGACAGCGTGATAGACTGTTTTTCGTCAACATGAAAGAGAGGAGGATGGCATTGGCGTTTCTCTACAAGTAAGGTGAGTATATGATTTTCTACTTGCACGAACGCGCACACACAGAAATCAGAACCATGGACAGTCACATACAGTGGGGAAAAAAAGTATTTAGTCAGCCACCAATTGTGCAAGTTCTCCCACTTAAAAAGATGAGAGAGGCCTGTAATTTTCATCATAGGTACACGTCAACTATGACAGACAAATTGAGAAAAAAAAATCCAGAAAATCCCATTGTAGGATTTTTAATGAATTTATTGGCATATGATGGTGGAAAATAAGTATTTGGTCAATAACAAAAGTTTCTCAATACTTTGTTATATACCCTTTGTTGGCAATGACACAGGTCAAACGTTTTCTGTAAGTCTTCACAAGGTTTTCACACACTGTTGCTGGTATTTTGGCCCATTCCTCCATGCAGATCTCCTCTAGAGCAGTGATGTTTTGGGGCTGTCGCTGGGCAACACAGACTTTCAACTCCCTCCAAATATTTTCTATGGGGTTGAGATCTGGAGACTGGCTAGAGCCACTCCAGGACCTTGAAATGCTTCTTACGAAGCCACTCCTTCGTTGCCCGGGGCGGTGTGTTTGGGATCATTGTCATGCTGAAAGACCCAGCCACGTTTCATCTTCAATGCCCTTGCTGATGGAAGGAGGGTTTCACTCAAAATCTCACGATACATGGCCCCATTCATTCTTTCCTTTACACGGATCAGTCGTCCTGGTCCCTTTGCAGAAAAAACAGCCCCAAAGCATGATGTTTCCAACCCCATGCTTCACAGTAGGTATGGTGTTCTTTGGATGCAACTCAGCATTCTTTGTCCTCCAAACATGACGAGTTGAGTTTTTACCAAAAAGTTATATTTTGGTTTCATCTGACCATATGACATTCTCCCAATCCTCTTCTGGATCATCCAAATGCACTTCAGACGGGCCTGGACATGTACTGGCTTAAGCAGGGGGACACGTCTCGCACTGCAGGATTTGAGTCCCTGGCGGCGTAGTGTGTTACTGATGGTTGGCTTTGTTACTTTGGTCCCAGCTCTCAGCAGGTCATTCACTAGGTCCCCCCGTGTGGTTCTGGGATTTTTGCTCACCGTTCTTGTGATCATTTTGACCCCACGGGGTGAGATCTTGCATGGAGCCCCAGATCGAGGGAGATTATCAGTGGTTTTGTATGTCTTCCATTTCCTAATAATTGCTCCCACAGTTGATTTCTTCAAACCTAGCTGCTTACCTGTTGCAGATTCAGTCTTCCCAGCCTGGTGCAGGTCTACAATTTTGTTTTTGGTGTCCTTTGACAGCTCTTTGGTCTTGGCCATTGTGAAGTTTGGAGTGTGACTGTTTGAGGTAGTGGACAGGTGTCTTTTATACTGATAACAAGTTCAAACAGGTGCCATTAATACAGGTAACGAGTGGAGGACAGAGGAGCCTCTTAAAGAAGAAGTTACAGGTCTGTGAGAGCCAGAAATCTTGCTTGTTTGTAGGTGACCAAATACTTATTTTCCACCATAATTTGCAAATAAATTCATTAAAAATCCTACAATGGGATTTTCTGGATTTTTTTTTCTCAATTTGTCTGTCATAGTTGACGTGTACCTATGATGAAAATTACAGGCCTCTCTCATCTTTTTAAGTGGGAGAACTTGCACAATTGGTGGCTGACTAAATACTTTTTTGCCCCACTGTATTTAGCTTACGTTGATTGGACTAAATCGTTTTTGGTATCTTTTAGTTGTCACTGTATTAGACTAAGCAGTGGTGAGTTGATGATGTTGAAATTAAAATGGTGCTGGAATAGTAGAGGCAGCTCCTGTTTTCATTGTGACTTGCGGTAACTCTGGTATTCTAAATCAATAGTTGTTTAGTGGTCTGAAAATGTTGGAAATTAACTTGCTTGACCATGCTGTAGGTCTGTTACTGTACATGCAATATGCTTTGTGGACTTCACTGAGGTTGCTATCCGGTTTTGTGATAAATCAAAGATGTGGTTGAATTTATTCTGCCACTGTCTTCTTGTCTCGGCCTTTAGGTCTACAGTTGAAGTCATACGTTTACATACACTTAGGTTGGAGTCATTAAAACTCGTTTTTCAACCACTCCACACATTTCTTGTTAACAAACTATAGTTTTGGCAAGTCGATTAGGACATCTACTTTGTGCATGACACAAGTAATTTTTCCAACAATTGTTTACAGACAGAATATTTCACTTAAAATTCACTGTATCACAATTCCAGTGGGTCAGAAGTTTGCATACACTAAGTTGACTGTGCCTTTAAACAGCTTGCAAAATTCCAGAAAATGATGTCATGGCTTTAGAAGCTTCTGATAGGCTAATTGACATCATTTGAGTCAATTGGAGGTGTACCTGTAGATGTATTTCAAGGCCTACCTTCAAACTCATTGCCTCTTTGCTTGACATCATGGGAAAAAAATAAAAAATCAGCCAAAACCTCCACAAGTCTGGTTCATCCTTGGGAGCAATTTCCAAACACCTGAAGGTACCACGTTCATCTGTACAAACAATAATACGCAAGTATAAACACCATGGGACCACACAGCCGTCATACCGCTCAGGAAGGAGACGCGTTCTGTCTCCTAGAGATGAACGTACGTTGGTTGGTGCAAATCAATCCCAGAACAACAGGAAAGGACCTTATGAAGATGCTGGAGGAAACAGGTACAAAAGTATCTAAATCCACAGTAAAACGAGTCCTATATCGACATAACCTGAAAGGCCGCTCAGCAAGGAAGAAGCCACTGCTCCCAAACCGCCATAAAAAAGCCAGACTACGGTTTGCAACTGCACATGGGGACAAATATCGTACTTTTTGGAGAAATGTCCTCTGGTCTGATGAAACAAATATAGAACTGTTTGGCCCTAATGACCATCGTTATGTTTGGAGGAAAAAATTGGGAAAATTGCAAGCAGAAGAACACCATCCCAACTGTGAAGCACGGGGGTGGCAGCATCATGCTGTGGGGGTGCTTTGCTGCAGGAGGGACTGGTGCACTTCACAAAATAGATGGCATCATGAGGAAGGAAAATTATGTGGATGTATTGAAGCAACATCTCAAGACATCAGTCAGGAAGTTAAAGCTTGGTCGCAAATGGGTCTTCCAAATGGACAATGACCCCAAGCATACTTCCAAAGTGTGGCAAAATGGCTTAAGGACAACAAAGTCAAGGTATTGGAGTGGCCATCACAAAGCCCTGACCTCAATCCTATAGAACATTTGTGGCAGAACTGAAAAAGCGTGTGCGAGCAAGGAGGCCTACAAACCTGACTCAGTTACACCAGCTCTGTCAGGAGGAATGGGCCAAAATTCACCCAACTTATTGTGGGAAGCTTGTGGAAGGCTACCCAAAACGTTTGACCCAAGTTAAACAATTTTAAAGGCAATGCTACCAAATACTAATTGAGTGTATGTAAACTTCTAACCCACTGGGAATGTGATGAAATAAATAAAAGCTGAAATAAATAATTCTGTCTACTATTATTCTGACATTTCACATTCTTAGAACAGTTAGGATCACCACTTTATTTTAAGACAGGGACTTTTTTACTAGGATTAAATGTCAGGAATAGTGAAAAACTGAGTTTACATGTATTTGGCTATGGTGTATGTAAACTTCCGACTTCAACTGTATATATCACGGTCGCAAGGCATATGAATGAACAGGTTATAGAGCAAATAACACAATTCTCCAGTGCTTCCCCAGTGATTTTACCCAAGCACCGCTACTGCCAATAAGCCCCCTATGGTGAAGCACATATGAACAGAGGCTTGTAGAATCATGATTATTTGGGTAGCACTGACTCAAATGAACGAAATGAATCGAAAGATTCGTTATTTTGACTGAACGACTCGAAAAGATCCGAGTCAGTAAAAAGAGCCGAACTTCGCATCACTAGTTCATCTGACCTTTTTTCCGTCACGACAAATAAATCCCTCCAACCTGATCATGCGTCATTTCCGGGACCGGGCCTAACTCTGCCCTATGCTCAATCTTGCAGTTCATCAAGTGTACTCGAGAGGGCGCGGTGAATGTCACCCTGTGAGCTCCCCTATTTAATGTCTACGGACCTCCCACCAGTATGCACACGTAAAAGGACAGAGGGCATTAAATCAGTTACATCTGGCATATGATGCTGCCTATATTTGGACATAGCAGATAGTTTAGTGGTTAAGAGCGTTGTGCCAGTAACCGAAATGTCGCTGGTTCTAATCCCTGAGCCAACTAGGTGAAAAATCTGTCGGTGTGCCCTTGAGCAAGGCACTTAACCCTAATTGCTCCTGTAAGTCGCTCTGGATAAGAGCGTCTGCTAAATGACAAAAAATAAATTAATAAAATAAGTCGCTTTGGATAAAGTGTCTGCTAAATGGCATTATTATTATATTATACTGACCAGAATAAGCAGTAACTATGCTGCAGCTCTTGTTAAGAGGCTGTGTCGAAATGAATGCATTGTGGAGGCCTACTGTTTGTGTTGGAAGGTCAGAGGGTTTCGGAACATTTTAACACATCTGAAGTGTTGAGTGTGTGATCTGTAATCTGAGCAACATGAGTCCTAAAGTTAAGAGTCTGAGAGTAAAAGGTTATCTGCTAAAGTTCTGAGTCAAAGATCTGGGTCAACGGGGGGCCAGTATGAAAATGTATGCACTCACTAACTGTAAGTCTCTCTGGATAAGAGCGTCTGCTAAATGACTAAAATGTAAATGTCAACACATCCACACCACAGCTGGTGAACCTAGCCTGGGTGCCAGTGTGTTTCTGCGCTCTTGCAAACTCTTACATTGGTGTGTGTGTTTGTGTGATAATTAATACACAAGAAACAAAATCTGGTTTAAAAACTCAGTAACTATCTGTATTAATGTACAACTGTTGAAAATTACAGCATTTTTTTCTTTTCAGTTTCTTTAAACGATCTAACTATCAACAGCCATTTCCAGAAAAAGGTGAACAATATGAAAAGAAAGGTAGAGGGATGGTGGGACTGCATGGGAGGCAAATGAACAATTCATGTTTTATTTTGAGGAGTGTTTGAGCATGTTTGTGTGTACATGTGTGCGCGAGCATGAGCATGCTTTCTCATTTCAAGGTGTAGTGTGTATGAATGTGGCATTGTTGACAACAGATCTAAATGGGGGGGGTACAATCGTGCCATTCTGAGACCCTGTAGCAGACAAATAGAGCACTTAATGAGGGAGGGATGGAGGAAGGGATGAGTGAGGGATCTGTGGACAAAGGGATGGAAGGTGAAGGAGGGAGCTGCTGGTGCTTTGCAGTTGGATGGAGACTTCAGGTGTCATGAAAATCCTTCAGCAGCGTGCGTCTCCTCTGCTCAGCAATGTGCATCTGATTCTCCAGATCCTGAGAGAAACAGTGTGTCATGAATGACTAATTAGTTAAATACTTCACACAATGGTCTAATAAACTAATACGATGCAACATTATTTGGGTCCTTCCGATTTCCCAAGACATGCCAATACCCCTCAACTCCCCTGTGCTCCCAGCCAATGCAAGTCCCAATCTGGAAACCTTAATATCCATATCCCCACCCACCTCCCAAACCCCCATCTTTCTTTGACCTCTTCCTTACCCCTCTGTCATTGGCGCTCAGCTCCCCCTCACTCCCTCTCTCGTAGCTGTCTGCTCGCTCCACCTTCCAGGACAGGTTCTCAATCTCTGCCTCCAGCTGGGCCTGCTGGTACTCAAACTGAATAGGACAGAAAAACACAATCATTACAGACAGCATGTTTGTTACTTATGACATATCATCATCAGCAACTAGCAGCACCCTGCTTGTAAATTTATGGATCTGATCAATTCGATTCAATGCAATTTAATCTTTGTGGACTGCAACCATCACATTATCGTTCACTCAATAACCCCCCCGCAAAGCACAAATTCATGCTGCTAATAAGCTATTCGCAACTTCACGTTTATTGTAAAATGTTATGGTTATTTTGCACACTACTAAATGTCATCCTGTGTGTGCGCAATGCTGAAAAATTATTTGGTTACAAATGTAAGTGGTCGTACAGAGCCGTGGCTGAGTGGTAACTCTCCCAGCTCTCAACACATATGTGACTCCCCGCCAGAGACTGGGGTTCAATCTCCAAGTTGACCCTCTCCACCTTCTCCCATATTTACCTCTGTATCCCCTTGTAATTTATAATCTGTCTAAATAAAAGCTTGAAAAATATGAGAGTGGAATTCCCCTCTCCTATTAATTTTTTTAAAGCAATTGTGTCCATGTAAATAATTAGGCTACTTATTTTGAATCCCCAGGTGGCACCTTGTGTGACCATAAAATGTCTATGCGGCCGGGCACAGTAAAATAATTTGGTTGCAAAGGTTACTGGCCTGCCCTACACAATAAAAATAAGTTCTATTGTGATGAATAACTGCCTTGGTTCACTATTGTGATGCATAATGCTGCATTCACGTGTTATCGGAAACTCAGAACCTCCGAGTTCAAATGAATGTAAGTTATTTGCATAGAGCGTCCTATTGGTTGATTTTGGTACTTTCAAGTGGGAAACAGTTTGCTTCTACAACTAGTTTCCAAGTCAAATTTCTGAGTTTCTTATTTCCGACTAGCAACTGAACGCAGCATAATTGCCATGGTAATTTGGAATGTTCAGTCAGAGTATTATGGGTAATGTAGTCATTCTAGTTTCCAAATTGGCCTACAATTGCCTACATCATATGCATTGTGACAGCACGATCTCCCACAGCAACGAACATTCTGAAAACACAAAAACCGGGAAAATAAACAAAAATACAAAACACAGTGGAATATAAAGTGGCCAGTGGCATGTAACAGGACGACGTGCTTTCTTCCCCTTATAAATCAGCGCTAAATTGTAAGGGGAGATCCCCCCGCAGTTAAGTGGCTTACGGTATTATAATATAGATCATTAGCATTTGACTAGATATATTTAATATAGCCTATATATTAAGACTTTGTTAGCTTATACTACAGACACACAGAACAAGACAGGCACACAGACACAATTCTCACCAGTTTTTTGCGAGGACCAGACTCCATGTAGTAGGCGTAGGGGTAAGTATACTGCAGTGTGTAGCGACACTGTGGGACAAACAGATAAGAGATAAGCATGACTTGCTATTGGTTTAAGCACAGCGTAGTAGGTCAAATAAGTACACAGATACTACTTTCACACCATTATACCAACCTGAACCAAACTGCTGGCTCGGATACATACTAATTTGTAGTGTGAAAAGCCCTATACATTCCCTTGTTAATGTGTGTTTTTTGTGTGTGACTGAGGCAGGCAGGGGCAGTAGTACCTTGGCCAGCAGCTTGGCAGCATTCTGCATGTACTGCCAGTCTATCCAGGTGCCCAGGTTGTTCATCACCCGCTCCTGGATCTTCTCCTGGATCCGCTGGTAGGTCTGAGCCTCCAGCTGCAGACTCTTATTGTGGTTCTCCCACTAGAGACACAAACACACGGTCACAGTCTGGACTGGAGAAACAGTAAGAAAACATGACAGACATGTTCTGGGTGATTCTGAGAGGGATCTCAGTGTTAATTCGATATGGTGTCGTTGCTTGTAACATTCACAGATTTGTTATTGAACATGTATGGGAGATTGAGTTTCCGTAATCTAAAAGTACAAGAGATAATGTGAAGACTACTTCTGTGTAAGTATGTGACTGAGGAACATGCATGTATATACTATCCTTGAAAGTGCACAGTATATATTAATATAATATTTTCTTATTTTATTCTAAATATATGGCTCTGGCTGACATTACAGCCAAGTACTAAACAAACCACAGGTCACCTGATTGACACGGTTACTCTGGCAACGCAGTTATTTGATGTAGTTCATGTCATTATTTACATTACACAGCTTGATACTTCAGAAAGGTTCACTTAATTCCACATAATACTCATAGTGTGAGCAGAAGTTTGACTGGCATATGTTCCTGTCAGATAGTAGCATGTTTGTGTGTACGCAGTGTTTGAATACATCTCACCCTTTCAAAGTAGAAGAGGTATTTCTTAAGGGCCTCTCTGGCCTGTGCCTGCTGGCTCTGGTTGACGATGTCTGGGTTCTCCTTGTAGCGACTGCACTCATAGTACTCACTGCCATGGGTTTTCCAGTCCCCCAGACACATCCAGCAGAAGTCTACACACACGCACACACAGTGATGCTGCCATTAGCGGAAAAACAATATGATATCATTGTCAAAATGGGTTACATATGGCTGGAGTCAGTTGAACTGACAAAAAATGATAATCATGTAAAGCTGTAAGTAGCAGTATAATTGGATACATACCGTGTTTGCACTTGGAGCATTGCTGAAACAGACAGAGGAAACGCAACGTCAGTCATATAGCAGCTCTGAATTACCACTAACATTACATAGAATATCATTCAATGACTTCAGAATCAATTAGTATTTCACCAAAGTGCCTGGTCTGAATAAAGACAGGAGCTAAAGCATTACTGAAATCTTCAGCTTATAGCTCAGCAAGAAAGCAGTAGGCAGTCTCTCTCTTAAGGGGAATTCTAGTTGGGCAAATTGTATTTGAATAATTCTGATGTCATAAGATAGAGGTTGTCCTGCAGTTGTCTAGCTAGCTGTCTGATTCATTTAAAGCCTGATTAAATAGAGACAATATAAAGAACATGTATAGTTTGAATTTCCTTTAAAAGTGCCAGAGATTTAGAGAACACTAATACAAATGTCAATGTGCCCATAGTTGGCATAACCTTGAGATAATGCTGGATTCCATTCCCACTCACCATGTGATTGCAGCCTCCATTCTTCTCAATGCAGATATTACACTTAGGACACTGAAAAATACATACTATTAAACATTATGGACAAAAGCAAAGGAAAATATTGTAAAATCACAAATACTTTAAATTGTGTGTGTGTGTGCGCAGTCTTACATCTTTAGTGTGTGCACTGATGTAGTTGGCGGTCTCTGAATCGTCTGCACATTTGGTTAGCCACCTTCGGATGGTTGGGCAGTCTGTTGGGGCGTGGTACATGATCCGGCATTTGAAACTGAGGGCGGGGGTAGAGAGAAACATTAAAAAGGGCATCCGCAGGGAGTCAATGATATGATCATGACTGGTGCATATGTTCATCTGACATGATGTACATTCATTTGACACCTTGTGCATTAATCTGTGTGTAAGAGCTGTATGTGCGGGCATCTGTGCGTGTCTCACCAGAAGACCTCATTGCAGCGGATGCACTGTACTCTGCGGGCCCGTGGCTCCTGCACTTGGATGACGATGGGGCAGTCTGCCCCTGGACACAGCTGCAGCTGGAAGTGGCTCTGAAGGAAGGAGAGAGACTGGGCCTTACCGGCAGTTCTAGAGACCCACTGGGCCTTACCGGCAGTTCTAGAGACCCACTGGGCCTTACCGGCAGTTCTAGAGACCCACTGGGCCTTACCGGCAGTTCTAGAGACCCACTGGGCCTTACCGGCAGTTCTAGAGACCCACTGGGCCTTACCGGCAGTTCTAGAGACTGGGCCTTACTGACATGTTCAGTAGCTTTAGAGCACCTGATAAACATGAACACATTAGCTGAATGACAGATATTAAGAGGTTGATTGTAAAAAAATAATGATTAACAGTGTATGCTGACAGTGTGATTTTTCACTGTTTGCTGTCCAATAACAAAAGGTGCAGGGAGAGACAAAGGGAAACTGGGAGAGACCAATAGAAAGAGGGCAGACAGACAGAGAGAGAAGCACCAACAAGCAGCCAGACAGACCACCAGAAGGACAGGCAAAGACTCATACCTCCACATAGTCCCTGAAGAGGTAGCGTCTATATTTGTCCTTCAGCTCTTCACCAGGCAGTAGCGGGAGAACAAAGTCCTCGGGAATTTGGAGGGAACAATCCTGAGCCATACAGGAGATACCTGCACGCACAAACACATAAGATTTGAAGATGATGCATACACCCAGAGCATTAAAAAAACAAGATCTGGAGAAACACATGCATGTTTTGTTTTTTAAACAAGACAAATGGAATACCAAAACATCTAAGGTACAAAGACATCTGAATCTGACTGCACATAAAGGCTATCAAATACTGGTAAATAAATATCCCACCAGGGGTCATCTTCAAAGCCTATCATGTCACTATCTTCAAAGGAACAGCCAGCTCCTGACTTCTAAACACTTTGATAGGTTGTATCAGCCCTAGCAGTGCTGCTTACCCACTCCCATCCCATCTTTGACGAGTACAGTGCAATGCTGCTCCCAGCATGCTTTGCAGAAGGAGTGTTGGCAGGGCAGCGCGAGCAGGGCGTCCCTCCGAACCAGCTGCAGACACACCCCACACTGGAGGGACTGAGGGGTCTGGAGACCCACAAAACATTACATTTTAGTCATTTAGCAGACGCTCTTATCCAGAGCGACTTACAGTTAGTGAGTGCATACATTTTCCCCCAATTTTTTTCATCATACTGGTCCCCCATGGGAAACGAACCCACAACCCTGGCGTTGCAAACGCCATGCTCTACCAACTGAGCTACAAGGGACTACACACATTATACTTAAGCAACAAGGCCAGAGGTGTGGTATATGGCCACGGCTAAGGGCTGTTCTTAGGCCTGGATACAGCCCATAGCTGTGGTATATTGGCAATATACCACAAACACCCGAGGTGCCTTTTTGCTATTATTACATTTACATTTTAGTCATTTAGCAGACGCTCTTATCCAGAGCGACTTACAGTTAGTGCGTGCATACATTTTTTATTTTTTTTATACTGGCCCCCCGTGGGAATCGAACCCACAACCCTGGCGTTGCAAACGCCATGCTCTACCAACTGAGCTACATCCCTGCCGGCCATTCCCTCCCCTACCCTGGGCCAATTGTGCGCCGCCCAATGGGTCTCCCGGTCGCGGCCGGCTACGAGAGAGCCTGGATTCGAACCAGGATCTCTATAAACTGGTTACCAACGTAATTAGAGCAGTAAAAAAAATTTTTTCATACCTGTGGTATACGGTCTAATATACCACGGCTTTCAGCCAATCAGCATTCAGGGCTCGAACCACCCAGTTTATAAACACCAATATTACACACCAGTGATACTCAAATGGTGGCCCAAGGGCCATATCTGGTCAGTAACCCTTTAGTTGGTGGCCCGCGGAGCAGTTCAGACCACCTACACAACTGGAACATTGAGTCTCCTTGCCTTTCCTGATACCACCTTTAACTTTACCCAAATACATTACACACACACACACACACACCAGACAAAAGAGCACTCTTAATTCTTACAGGAACTGATCTGCAGGTGCTGCTGGGCTGGACCTGGGCCTCAGACAGCAACTGTGATGAGTTGGACTTGTATCTGAAAGGCAAAATAAAATGAGTACCAGTATATCAGAATATTTGCAATGCATGTGTATGAAAATACAAGTGAGTGAGTATGCCAATGCATGTGTGTGTTTACCTGTCCAGTATTTGTGACACTTGCCAGTGAAAATGCACAAGGATCAGTTTGGCTACAGCAGGTAAAATCTGTCCAAAGAGAGGAGCATAAGCATCAGGAGAAGCGAGCGTGTCAATACAGCTGTTCCCAGCAGTGAGCACACCCTTATCTTCAACTACCTTCATTGACATACTTCTTCAAACTGATCATTACTGAGACAGGAACGATAAGGACCTCATACCTTGATATCATGTGACCCTGCCACTGATTTGGTCTGATATTTCAGTTCCCCATTTAATTTGGGTTAAAGCACACCCGTTCTGATGCGAATGAATCATGCATGTCCTCTAACCTAGGGTCAGATATTTTCACACCCCTAATCATTACAGTTATGATTGAGGGAATGGTAATCTGATCCTAGATCTGTGGTTAATGGTAACATCTACCTCAACTACCCCACAGACTAGCACAACACCAACCTTCAGGATGGCGGCGAAACTGTTGACCTCCTCGCAGAGCACCTTCTGGCTCTCCCTGTAGGTGAGGCAGGTGAACTGGTACTCCTCTGGGTCGAACGAGTCGGCCCCCTGCTGCTCCATGTCTCCGGCCACGCCGTCGTAGTAGTCCGCTATGTCCCCCTGGTCCTCATCGTCACCCCCGTCATCATCCTCCTCCTCCTCCGAGTTGACCCCAAAGTCATCCTCATTGCTGTCAGAGGCCTGGCTGTTCATGTCCACAGACATTCCCCGGAAGAGCCTCTCTCTCTCCCTCTCTCTCTCTCTGGGACTGACTGACAGCTCTCCGTCCGTCAGCGCCACCGGGGGAACTACAGCTCCCAGAGGACACTGTTCCACAGACTAGCCCGACACCACTCAGCAGCAACGGAAGAAGCAGAAGAAGTTACACTCCCCGTCTTTCATGAGGAACCGACGAGGTGGATGGTCTGAGAGGAGACGAAGAACTGGAGAAGAGGAGGGAGGGAGAGATGAAAGGGGAAAGGGTTTAGTAGTGGTTTAGTTGGAGAAAAAAAACGGATAATGGTTGAGTGTTACTTTGAAGAGCTTTATAAGGACAATAAGTTCTATGATATAGAAGAACACTGGGTCAGGGACGCGAGATGGCTTGCCAGGCATGGTGTTCATTCATCTGAATCTTCTGTACTTAGATCAATGTAAGTTGTACTCCAGTAAAGGTCTCTCTTTGCACAAGACAAGACAGAGTAGTCTGCTCTAATACCCTGCCACTTGTGTGATTCACTGAGTAGAGATCCGGTAAAACTTCTCTCCAACAAAAGCTTCAGATTTACTCTTAAGATCTTCCATTACCCCTAGGACTTTCTTTTAGTTGTACTGCATATTAGACAAACAGTAAGTGAACACGTGTGGGATACAAAGCATGAGTAGCAGCTTAATGCAGCAGTTTAAAGGATTAGCTACATGACAATGTTTTACAGTACAGACAAGGCGGTAAGACAGTAGACACAGGAGCAGCCGCGTGACGCACAGTCTAGCTAGCCATAATAACCAAAAACAGGATTATTTAGCCAACTAATGACTTGCAATCTCAAAAGCACCTTGATGTAGTTGGCGGTGTTGTGATTGTTGGTTTATCTAAAATATCTGCTCCTGTCCTACGGGTTGTGATGGACGTATGTGGCATTAACATGAAGCCATAAGATCACCACAGTGGGCAGCCAGGAGTTTAATATGTGACTTGAAAAATCTACCTGGCCCCAGGTCAATGCGACAGTGCCAGACCTGCACTTATGCAGGGTGACATACGTAATTTTACATACACTCCCTAAACTTAATTTGGCTCGATACTCCAGCATTTTGGATTTAAGATAAAATGTTTTAGATAAGGCTACAATAAAAAATGTCACCTTTATTTGAGGGTATTTTCAAACAGATGTTTTATCGTTTAGAAATGAATGCACTTACATGTAAATAGTCCCCCCCATTTGAAGGTGTCATAAGTATTCAAACAAATTCACTACATTTAGTCAAGAGTTTTGTATTTGGTCCCATATTCCTAGCGCGCAATGACTACATCAAGCTTGTGACTCTTCTACAAACTTGCTGAATGCATTTGCAGTTTGTTTGTTTGGTTGTGTTTTGGATTATGTTGTGCCCAACAGAAATGAATAGTAAATAATGTAGTGTCAATTTGGAGTTACGTTTATTGTATATAAGAATAGAATATGTTTCTGAACACTTCTACATTAATGTGGATGCCACCATGATCTACCATTAATTTCTATTGGGTACAACATAATGCGAAACAACCCAAACTAAATGCATCCAACAAGTTTGTAGTCACAATAATAATACAATAATAATAATAATAATAATGCCATTTAGCAGACGCTTTTATCCAAAGCGACTTACAGTCACGTGTGCATACATTTTTACGTATGGGTGGTCCTGGGGATCGAACCCACTACCCTGGCGTTATAAGCGCCATGCTCTACCAATTGAGCTACAGAGGACATCTACCAATTGAGCTACAAGCTTGATGTAGTCATTGCGTTCTAGGAATATGGGTCCGAATACTAAACTTTTGACTAAATGTAACTAGGGGAGTGTACATTATATCATAGACATAATACATAATATCAATTACTGATAGAATTGAAACATCATTTTGAAATTATCTTAAAAATATGAAGAGGGGTTTGTTCTCCACCCACTTCATTTTATGGATGAAGAATCTTCCATGAAAAATAAACAAATTAACAATTAAAGTTAAATCGGGGTCCATATCATTTGGATCAAAATTAAACATAATATCAGAGTCTTTTCAATTAACATTAATAGTAGTTTCTTTTAAAATAAAATCTAACTCACCCCAATATCTTCTAACATAAGAACAGTCCAAAAATAAATGGTCATGAGTCTCTGGGTCACAACCACAAAATAAACATTTGTTATCAGTAGCAATTTTGAATCTGTGTACAATAAAAGGTCAATACAGGGTAGATTCTATGATTGAGTTTGTATGATACTTCTTTCACCTTATTAGATTTACAATAATTGCCAGACAACAACGAGACTTTGTTCCAGTTCACTTGTCCTAGGGCTGCATTCCAGTATATTCTAGCAGAGGGAATAGTAACATCTTAGACAGAGTTCATATACATACATACAGTGCATTTGGAAAGTATTCAGACCCCTTCACTTTTTCCACATTTTGTTACGTTATAGCCTTATTCTAAAATTGATTGAATTGTTGTTTTCCCCCTCATCAATCTACACACAATATCCCATAATGACAAAGCAAAATCAGGTTTTCGAAATGTTTGCTAATTTATTAAAGATCAAAAACGGAAATATCACATTTACATACATTTTCAGACGATTTACTCAGTACTTTGTTGAAGCCCCTTTGGCAGCGATTACAGCCTCAAGTCTTCTTGGGTATTGCGCTACAAGCTTGGCGCACCTGTATTTGGGGAGTTTCTCCCATTCCTCCCTGCAGATCCTCTCAAGCTCTGTCAGGTTGGATGGGGAGCGTTGCTGCACAGCTATTTTCAGGTCTCTCCAGCGACGTTAGATTGGGTTGATGTCCGTGCTCTGGCTGGGCCACTCAGATACTTGTCCGAAGCCACTCCTGCGTTGTCTTAGCTGTGTGCTTAGGTTCGTTGTCCTGTTGGAAGGTGAACCGTCGCCCCAGCCTGAGCGCTCTGGAGCAGGTTTTCATCAAGGATCTCTCTGTACTTTGCTCCATTCAGCGTTGCCTCAATTCTGACTAGTCTCCCAGTCCCTGCCGCTGAAAAATATCCCCACAGCATGATGCTGCCAACACCATGCTTCACCGTAGGGATGGTGCCAGGTTCCCTCCAGACGTGACACTTGGCATTCAGGCCAAAGAGTTCAATCTTGGTTTCATCAGACCAGAGAATATTGTTTCTCATGGTCAGAGTCTTTAGGTGCCTTTGGCAAACTCCAAGCGGGCTGTCATGTGCCTTTTAATACATTTGCACACTAAAATAAAAACCTGTTTTCACTTTGTCATTATGGGATATTGTGTGTAGATTGCTGAGGGATTTCTTTTATTTTTTCCATGTTAGAATAAGGCTGTAACGTAACAAATGTGGAAAAAGTCAAGGGGTCTGAACACTTTCCGAAGGCACTGTGTATATATTACATTTATAGTTTAAAATGTAAATTCCTTCTAACTGAATTGAGGCTACAAAATCCTCAACAGTTACACTCGGAGTACTGTTATATTAGCCTTAATGAAGAATAGCACCTTTAGGGACAGCTCTAACAACTATTTGAAACTCCTCAGGAGTGAATGTAACATCGTGTGTTCTCATGAATTCTGGACAATCATATAGTTGTCCATCGTTATTCAACAATTGTTTAACACAGATAATGCCGTTGTCAAACCAGTTCTGGAAAAACACTTTTTTTTTTTGTCTTCATTATTCCAGAATGTATATCTCTGTGGGAAAAAGTTGTTTGTACATGAGGTTCCAAATTAGAAGCACTTGTTTATTAAAGTTAGCAAGCTTAATATGGATCTTACCCACATCAAAGTTGCAGTTGAGTAAAAACCCTATAGACAACCAATCTGTTGGAATATTTAATTAGGGATTAGTTTCTAAATGCAATACTAAATTATTAAATATTTATTTAGTAGTTTTGTATCCATTTTATCTTAAATATTATATTAGAGGTTTTAAAATCCAGAGCATTCAATCCTCCCTCACTTAGGGTGCTACACATTAACGTTGCTGTTTAGTTAACGTTAGTTAGCAACATAATAGTAATACACTGGAGGTTAACACACAATCAGTTTTCCAACTCATTATTTTAATAATCCATCAAATACGATATCCTAGACGAGGTAGAAAAACAGCTGTGCCATTGTTCCACCTGGAATTATCCACAGCTGATAGTTAGCTAGCTAGCTAACGAGTCGCTGGACCCCCCTCGCAACCGCCTCTCACACTCTAGTCCGGGGATTGGCATATAAACAAGGCCGTCTGGGTCTCGTTAACAAACTACTCCACCTTACCATTAGCATATACCTTCCCACCAAGTACTGCGGTCTTCACTTACCTTCCGGACTGCGTTGGTTCGCCTTGCAATTGAAACCAAACCTGGTTTTACAAAACAGAACCAATTCCTGATCAGCACCCCTGTTAAGCAGAAGACGGGAAGTACACGAATATTCACAATTACGTCACTTCCGTGTCGCAGCTATGACACCCATTGGACAGTTCTCTTCTTCAAGGCGGAACCCAAACGGAAATAGACTTTCTGACGGTAGTTTCTGGTGAACTAACAAATGAATCTACATTTTAATCATTTTCCCATCTTTTAATACCAATACATTCTTCTGACAAGTAGGAGAAGTCCATAGACACAATGAAACATAGTTTGGTGACATTTTAAGAACTGTCTCTGGTCAGACTGCACTGCATCAACAGGGCATTAACAAAAGTAATGCAATGGAAAAAATAAATAACCTACATGCGGAAAACACAGACATGAGATCAGTCTGGTTTAAACAACTTCTGGCAGAAATCAACAACAACACTCTTCCACTATTTTCTCTGAGTAGCTGGGAATATATTTCAAGCTCTGATGCCTTTGTAGAACTGAGAGTGAATTCTTGGCTGTGTGGCGGTCCTTGGCTCATGATGGGAAGCCCTGACCTCCTGGGTAATCCTTGTCTCTGACTCTCAATCTCTGATTGGCTCCATTTATCCTTTTATCAAGGATAAAACAGACTGTTGCTATGAGACAGAATATGATTCACAAAATAAATGTCTGTGCTCAGATGATGAAATTGATCTTGTGGGCAACTTGATAATGAGACAAATGCATGAGTCAACGCTTCCATTTGGGTCAAACTAATGTGTCCCAAAATATTTGCTATTCATTTCTATTCTTTTAATACTCCATCAGTTGTAATATAACAACAATACTGTGTGAAATTTTTTATTTTCATGTTTTTGATACAAAAATATGATGTCTACCAATATAGATTAGAGACAAACAACTGAGCTCCCCCATTTACGTGCCCGTACCAACGTACACACCAGCAGCAGCTTTTTCTCTCTAGAGAGATAGGAGTGTAACGGGGGGAGGTGTGTGAAAAAAGGGAATCAGTTTACATTGAGGTTCCACCACCTGCAGCAGTGCAGGTTTGAGTTTGTGCCAGGCTGCTTTGTAGGTCTTGGTCCACGGGGATTACAATGACCTACATCTCCTGTAACACATCAGGAACCGAGAACAGAGCATCACGAAACACTAGTGTCGTTATGACACCTGTCTGTCTGACCTACTTCTGGGCCCATATTCATAAAGTGTCTTCAAGTAGGAGTGCTGATTTAGGATCAGGTTCCCCCGTCCATGTAATCTTATTCATTATGATCTAAAAGGCAAAACAGATCCTAGATCAGCAATGAAACACTTTGTGAATATGGGCCGTGATCTGTTCTGGCAACATGAAGAACACAACTGTATGAGAGTCAGAGACAGTTGGGTTGGATGAACTCATCTCATACTTTCTCAAATGGGAAAAGGTGATTTTGCTGGCCCCTTTTCTCCCGTTTGGTCCCCCCGTGCCACTGTCCTGCTCCTGTCTGTTCTGGGGCCAGGTCTGTGCCAGTGTGGCAGCAGCCATGTTTGGCCCACCCTCCCCCTCCTCTTCAGACGACAGACCCTGTCCCCCCCTATCCCCATTCAGTTGGTCCAGTCCTCCTCCGGCTGTTGGGCCTTTCATCCCATAGCACCGCTGGAGTGTCTCCCTGATCAGCAGGGCCGTCACCAGCAGAGTCCAGTTAGACACTGCCCTCTTTTCCTGCTTCTGGAAAACACACACAAGACACATAAGATACATGTGAACAAAATATGAGCAGCACTAACCTAACAAACATTATGTCTGTACCACACTGTAGTACATGTTTAAAAAAGACACCTCCATAAAGATGGGATTAATATAAAACACTATAACTCACCTTGTTCTCCTTTATCTCTGGATCTCTTGGTCTTCCACGCAAGCTGCTCTCAGGATCTCCTCATGCTCCTCACACACAATGTAGCCATCCGTTCTAGAAAATAAACACACAGAAACATACTATGTAACACCAGCATACATGTCAGAAACAAACAATTCCCCAACAAGTCATGTGCACACACAGGCACACAAGCATTGAAAAACGTACACAGCATGAAAGTAGCCACCATGATGGAAGTCAAAGCCAGTGACAGCAGAGGCACAGTCCATGTCCAGCTTCTTAGCCACTCTGTTGAGGTTTGGCAGTTGAAGATGGACACAGCCAACTGGCAACATGCAGGGCTTGAACAGGAACACGTTGCCAAAGTCATTACGAGGCACCTGGAGAAAACAAGCATACACTTAACTCAATGGTTAATACACTGCAATACAGTGAGGGGAAAAAGTATTTGATCCCCTGCTGATTTTGTACGTTTGCCCACTGACAAAGAAATGATCAGTCTATAATTTTAATGGTAGGTTTATTTGAACAGTGAGAGACAGAATAACAACAAAAAAATCCAGAAAAACATATGTCAAAAATGTTATAAATTGATTTGCATTTTAATGAGGGAAATAAGTATTTGACCCCTCTGCAAAACATGACTTAGTACTTGGTGGCAAAACCCTTGTTGGCAATCACAGAGGTCAGACGTTTCTTGTAGTTGGCCACCAGGTTTGCACACATCTCAGGAGGGATTTTGTCCCACTCCTCTTTGACGTTTGGCAACTCGAACCTTCAGCTCCCTCCACAGATTTTCTATGGGATTAATGTCTGGAGACTGGCTAGGCCACTCCAGGACCTTAATGTGTTTCTTCTTGAGCCACTCCTTTGTTGCCTTGGCCGTGTGTTTTGGGTCATTGTCATGCTGGAATACCCATCCACGACCCATTTTCAATGCCCTGGCTGAGGGAATGAGGTTCTCACCCAAGATTTGACGGTACATGGCCCCGTCCATCGTCCCTTTGATGCGGTGAAGTTGTCCTGTCCCCTTAGCACAAAAACACCCCCAAAGCATAATGTTTCCACCTCCATGTTTGACGGTGGGGATGGTATTCTTGGGGTCATAGGCAGCATTCCTCCTCCTCCAAACACGGCGAGTTGAGTTGATGCCAAAGAGCTCCATTTTGGTCTCATCTGACCACAACACTTTCACCCAGTTATCCTCTGAATCCTTCAGATGTTCATTGGCAAACTTCAGACAGGCATGTATATGTGCTTTCTTGAGCAGGGGGAACTTGCGGGCGCTGCAAGATTTCAGTCCTTCACGGCGTAGTGTGTTACCAATTGTTTTCTTGGTGACTATGGTCCCAGCTGCCTTGAGATCATTGACAAGATCCTCCTGTGTAGTTCTGGGCTGATTCCTCACCGTTCTCGTGATCATTGCAACTCCACGAGGTGAGATCTTGCATGGAGCCCCAGGCCGAGGGAGATTGACAGTTCTTTTGTGTTTCTTCCATTTGCGAATAATCGCACCAACTTTTGTCACCTTCTCACCAAGCTGCTTGGCGATGGTCTTGTAGCCCATTCCAGCCTTGTGTAGGTCTACAATCTTGTCCCTGACATCCTTGGAGAGCTCTTTGGTCTTGGCCATGGTGGAGAGTTTGGAATCTGATTGATTGATTGCTTCTGTGGACAGGTGTCTTTTATACAGGTAACGAGCTGAGATTAGGAGCACTCTTTAAGAGTGTGCTCCTAATCTCAGCTCGTTACCTGTATAAAAGACACCTGGGAGCCAGAAATCTTTCTGATTGAGAGGGGGTCAAATACTTATTTCCCTCATTAAAATGGAAATCAATTTATAACATTTTTGACATGCGTTTTTCTGGATTTTTTTGTTGTTATTCTGTCTCTCACTGTTCAAATAAACCTACCATTCAAATTATAGACTGATCATTTCTTTGTCAGTGGGCAAACGTACAAAATCAGCAGGGGATCAAATACTTTTTTCCCTCACTGTATACAGTTGACCCACACACACACAGTTTTATTAGAAAGTAATTATAGCCTGCCATCTACAGTTACCGGTGGCTGTACTCCTCTGTCTGCCATTCACCAAACAGAGGCAGGGCATCTTTGTCCTTCTGCTCTGACACCATCCTGGCCTTCCGAGAGTGATTCGAACACCCTATCACCATCTGAGAGAGAGAGAGAGAGGTTGAGAGTGTGTGTGGGAGAGAGAGAGAGAGAGAGAGAGAGAGAGAGAGAGAGAGAGAGAGAGAGAGAGAGAGAAGAAAGGAGAGGTTGAGAGAGTGTGTGGGGGAGAGAGGGTTTTGCTACAGTGTGCCCTAATGAATACGACTGCTCACCTTGTAGGGCTCCTCTCCTAGACGGAAGGTGCGTGCCTCCTTCAGCCATGTGTTTTTGGAGTGTAGTGCGTGAATACAGTCCCTGTGGATAACCCAGATGCAAATAGGTACTACTGTATTTCTCATGACTTTTCACAATCAAAAAAATATACATTTGTTTTGGATACCAAACACAAACTCTACGAATACCACAATAATAAATTTCCATTAACTCTGCTTTGAAACAACATTATACTTTTAAACAGCCCTCTATCTAATGCTTTGCATTCAAAATCAGTTATGAAAAAACTAATAAATGAACTAAACTAAATCCCTGTTATGTGTGCTGCTTACCTGGAGTAGACGGGCTCTCCCCTGCAGTACCCCAGGATCGCTGCTGGGGGGGGGTTAGAGGGCTTTATATCTCAGTAGATGTCTCTTCAGGGCATACAGGGGTGGTTTTTGAACTCTGCTATTGATGTTGGTAACGGCTTGTCCAGCATCTTCCCCTGGAGCTAGAGCACAGAGAGAGGAGTGTATATGACAAGCTGTATAAATGAAGGTGTGTGGATGTGCGTCTCATTCTCACCTCTTTATCCTCCTGGATGTCTCTCTCAGATTCGTCACTTCCCACCACTCCTCGTCCACCTGGCGCTTTCTGGTGGAGGTCATCCAGGTGGGGTCGTACTTGCTGCCCAGATCCTTCAGGTGACTGTCCCCGTCCACGGCTACCACGTAGGTCATGGGCTGGGTGACCTGCTTGGAGAACAGCGGAGGCTGCCCCACCCCCTGCACCACGTCCACACACACCCAGCCTTCTCCAGGTAGACCTTCAGCCACTCGTCTTCACCCTTCCCCACCTTCCTCCTGCCCGGCTTCATCCCCTGCTCTTCCTCCGCCCCCCCATCTTCCTCCTCACTCTTCACTTTCTTCTTGCCTCCACTACTTCTTCTCTGTAGAGCTGAACTCTTGGCCTTTCTCTTGCCTCCTTTCCCTTTCTTGGCCCTGATGGCTTTGGCTCCTCAGATGCCTCGCTGTCCTCCTCATTGGTCAGCTGTAACTCCTCCCCGTCACTGGGTCCCTCCCTTTCACTGCTTTCTTTGTAGCTCACCTTCAAGGATATGCTGTGGCACTTGGAGATATTGGGTTTCTGTCCCACTGACAAACCTGTCTCAGTCTCCCCTGCCTCTTTCTTTTTTGCCTTCTTCCTTTCTTTCTCGCCCTTCCCCCCTGATGGTATTTTGGTCCCTGGGGAGACCTTGGGCTCTGAGAGGCTCTCTTTGGGAGGTTTCTTCTGCAAGGGACTCTTCCCAGGCAGGCTACCTGAGTTATTGGCCTTGCTATGAGGAATATATTTGGATCAGATAAGGACACACACAGAGCCTGTGAACTTTAACAAGTGTACACATACAACCCCAATGAACACAAGCACACTAACAAATAAAAGGGTTGTTCCACAGATTGGGTGCCTTTTGAGTAGTGTAACTTTTGATTTCACCTAATTTGAACAGTCTATCATAAAGTGCACATGTTCAACTTCATAAAAAACGTTTTCCCATCTCAAGAGGTTAAATAAAATAAAAAGACTATAATAAGTGCCTATTAAGTGCCAAATACAGTAATGGGTTGACGATTTTATCTTAAAACAGCCATTAATCTCATTGTGACAGGGGGAATGGAAGTTTGTTGTGTGCAACAGGAGGGGCAATTGAAAGTAAGTTTCACCCCCAAAAAATAATCGTTAAAACATTTCTAGCCTGTCTATCAGTGGTGTAAAATAAGTAAGTAGTTTTTTTGGGTATCTGTACTCTACTTTACTATTTATATTTTGGACAACTTTTACTTCACTATATTCCTAAAGAAAATAATGTACTTTTTACTCCATACATTTTCCCTGACACCCAAAAGTTGTTGTTACATTTTGACAGGAAAATTGACCAATTCACGCACATGTATACAGAACATCTCTGGTCTTCCCTACTCTCTCTTATCTGGCGGACTCACTAAACACAAATGCTTTGTTTGTAAATTAATGTCTGAGTGTTGGAGTGTGCTCCTGGCTACCCGTAAAAAAAAAAAAAAAGGATGTCACATGACAACAGAGGAAGGAATTTGAAATAATTAATACTTTACTTTTGATACTTAAGTATATTTAAAACCAAATACTTTTACTTTTACTCAAGTAGTATTTTACTGGGTGTCTTTTACTTGAGTCATTTTCTATTAAGGTATCTTTACTTTTACTCAAGTATGACAGTTGGGTACTTTTTCCACCACTACTGTGTCACGCCCTGGCTCTGGGGACTCTTATATGTTGAGCCAGGGTGTGGAGTTTCTATGTGTTATTTTCTATGTTGTGTTCTAGTTCGTGTTTTCTATGTTGGCCAGGGTGGTTCCCAATCAGAGGCAGCTGATTCTCGTTGTCTCTGATTGGGAACCATACTTAGGCAGCCTGTTGGCACTTGTCATTTGTGGGATCTTGTTCCGGAGAGGTTTGTGTTTTGTTAACCTTAGGACTTCACGTATTGTTTATTGGTTTGTTGTTTTTGTTCGTGTGAGTACGTTCAATAAAATATGTACGCCTATCACGCTGCGCCTTGGTCCGCTTCTTACGACGATCATGACAGAAGATCCCACCTCGACTGGATCAAGCAGCGTGACGAGGAGAGAGGATGGACCTGGGAGGAGATGAGTGAGAGTCTGGCAAGAGGGATGGAGGCCATGAGCACGGGGGAGAGACAAGCCCAAAAATGTTTTAGTGGGGGGCTCACACCGTGGACGGCGAGGCAGCGGGAGGCCGCGATAGAGCGGTTCGGCAGGTTTGCAGAGGAGGCCGCCAGGTTACGTGGGGCCACTGTTCACGAGGGAGAAGGAGAGTGTAGAGGCACGGCGAGAGGTACTGGGGTGTGTTACCAGTCCGGTCCGGCCCGTTCCTGATCCCCGCACCAAGCCAGTGGTGCGCGTCGTCAGCCCGGTCCGGCCCGTTCCTGCTCCCCGCACCAAGCCAGTGGTGCGCGTCGTCAGCCTGGTCCGGCCCGTTCCTGCTCCCCGCACCAAGCCAGTGGTGCGCGTCGCCAGCCCGGTCCGGCCTGTTCCTGCTCCCCGCACCAAGCCAGTGGTGCGCGTCGTCAGTCCGGCACAGCCCGTGCCTGCTCCACACCGGAGCCTGAGCAATCCGCTCCACCGGTGTCCAGTCCAGCTCCGGCCAGCGGGGCCAGACCAGACCAGGGGCGCTACGGGGGTAGCGAGAGAGTGGTGGTCACGCCCGGGCCGGATCCGCCTCCGAGGCGGAATGCCCACCCGGCCCCCTCCCCTGTTGGGTTTGGTTGGCGCGGTCGCAGTCCGCGCCTTGGGGGGGGTACTGTCACGCCCTGGCTCTGGGGACTCTTATATGTTGAGCCAGGGTGTGGAGTTTCTATGTGTTATTTTCTATGTTGTGTTCTAGTTCGTGTTTTCTATGTTGGCCAGGGTGGTTCCCAATCAGAGGCAGCTGATTCTCGTTGTCTCTGATTGGTAACCATACTTAGGCAGCCTGTTGGCACTTGTCATTTGTGGGATCTTGTTCCGGAAGGTTTGTGTATTTAACCTAGGACTTCACGTATCGTTTGTTGTGGATGTAAAGTACTCATTAAAAGTATGTACACCTATCACGCTGCGCCTTGGTCCGCTTCATCATGTGTCAACGATCGTGACATACTGTCTATCTATAGGTAACACAGGGTTGACATTTTTTCCACCACAAAACATCAGAACATGGTCAAAAAAAGTGTAGAACCAGTTCACCTGCTTTTACACTATCGTTTGACTAATAGATGTTTAAAAAATACTTTAAAAGGAATAGCTTCACCACATTAAAATGAGAGTTCAGTTCACATAACTGAGTTGACCTTAAAATGAGGGACAGACGTAAATTAATAACTAAATCAGATTAAATAAATAATAATCTTGAGAAATGACTGTCAAAGCAACAAATAATTATGGCTTTACAATAATGGTGAAACTTGGAGTAATGTTGGGGTTAAGTGGGACATGTCAAAATGCGGGATTTTGGCACTTTAGCAAGTCTTTATTCATATAAAAAATCTGATTTATTGAATACTCCATGTGGTCTATATTAAAGGGCACTTCATTTAATATAACAGGATTTTAAAATCCAATATTGGTGCACAATGTCTACTTAAAATATCAAAGGGATGCAAAAGGCAATCATTTCGTGGAATGACCCAAAAGCCTTCAGTCAGGCTGTACCTTGGCTGATGGGGGGCTTCAGTGACAAGGGCTGCAGAGAGAGCACCAGTCGACAAGAGCTGCAACGACCTAAACACCAACAGAAACAGCTGGAGGAAACAGACACAAGCGCAGGGGTCAGAGGTCAAGGTTACATCATGCAGGTAAGACAAAGGAAACAGGCTTCAGTTGAGTACCATCAAGGCAAACAAAGTTAGGCCTGATTACTCTCTATAGAGAACAAGTCATACCATAAGAGCCCGACCTGTTCAAAACAATATGGTCCTCCCTCACAAACATACTCCATTTGCAGTTTAAAAAAAAAATGCTACAGACGAACATGCACAAAAGTTTCTGCAAGGTGCCTTCAGTGTGCAGGATACATGTCACTCACATGTGTCATTTCCTGGTCTCTAGCGGTGAGACTGCCCAGCCTCCTCTCCAGCATGGCCTGTGGTTCTAGCCTCTCCTCACAGGAAAGATCTGGGTTCAGCGTGAACTTTGCCCCAAACCTGGAGCGAAGGACGACATCAAACAGGATCAATTACAAAGAACAACACAGACTTAACAACATAGCCAGGTATGATTAAATGAGTCAGGTGTTATGAACGGTAAACATAGTTTAGCATGCTACAAGGAATAAGCAGAGACAAAGGTTTCCACACAATTAAAGTCACACACACAAATTGAAGGCCCTTCTCGCCAGTTGAGCAGGCCAGAGGGGTAGTTGGTGTCAATGCGTTCCTTGGCCACCATGGTAAAGTGGGTGGGCAGCAGAGAGAGGGCGATAGCCAGCAGATCTGGTTCACTACACAACCGATTCCGGAACATCCCATTGGCTAGAAGACACGAGGTGGACCTATTGGAGAGATGTTAATCATCTGTATCGTAAGAATACAGTGTTCGGATGAGAAGAGAACATGCGGAAAATGGTTGACAGCCATTCTGTGATCAGGTGAACGCAGCATGACAGTCTGTGAGGCAGGCCATGTGGAGGTCCTTACACTACATGTTTGTGTGTGTGGGTGTGTGTGGGGGGTGTGCGTGTGTGCTCACCTTGTGTGTGTCCTCCACCACATCTTTGTTGAAGCGGTTCATCATGCGTCGCAGATAGGTCTCAAACTCTGCCTTCCTCTTCTCCCTGGAGTCATGTGGTTTACTACCAGAGTTGTCATGGTGATTGATTGATTCATATTTCCATCTTGGAAAAATGACCAATTATCCTAGTCTCTGACAGTATTATCTAGGATGGAGCACTTGCTTTTCCAAAGGAGTACACACAAATACACGGACTGCCAGTGCTAACATGGTATCTTTCACCATCTCTCAACTTTTCTGCCTTTTGCGGATGATGTCTAGGGTCTCAATCTCTATCTCCACAGGCTGTGAGGGCAGAGCTGGCTCTACTGGTTCCACTGGACCTAAGGGCTCAGCCAGCTCTGAGGACAGACAACAATATCACATGGCCACACACACAGAGTAAGGACCAGAGCCATCATAGGCTTACATACAGAGAACACTAATCTACACAGACCTACATGTGATGTAAACAAACATTGTGCAAGCAAAACTAGTGTTCATTCCTTTCACATTTTACACGTCCTCCCAGTCTTCATCCTCTTATTTTTCCCAGGCTTTACGGTATACATGTATATCCTAGCTCTTATAAAAGGAGGGATGATATCACTCTCAGGAGTCATATCAGCAGACTCCTCTTTCACTGGAGCCTTGTGGAAGTATTTGCTGGTGTTGGTTGTTCCCTATTGTAGTTTTGATGGGGCGAGATTTGGGCTTGGCCTTTCTCTGAACCTTCTCGGTTTCCTCTCCATTCTCTGAGGGGGTGGAGAGATGGGTCATGGTAAGATGATGAGAGTGAGAGAAGGTCCACTGATTTGTTTTCATGCCACACCATAAAATAGATAAAACCCTAGCCATTATGTTGAGAAATTGCCTAACCTAAAATCTCTGTTTAAACCCCTATAAAGGGTCTTGATGAAAGAGGACAGTTCATGAATATGGCTACTATTATATGAAAGTCGTGTGGTAAATAGCTATTGCAGAGTTTAATTCTGCACAAAATCAATACAAAAATAAATTCAGATCAGTTGTAAAATGCGTTTTTATATGCAGCCATGTTTACAGACAGATACAGTGGAGAGAACAAGTATTTGATACACTGCCGATTTTGCAGGTTTTCCTACTTACAAAGCATGTAGAGGTCTGTACATTTTTATCATAGGTACACTTCAACTGTGAGAGACGGAATCTAAAACAAAAATCCAGAAAATCACATTGTTTGCATTTTATTGCATGACATACAGTGGGGAAAAAAAGTATTTAGTCAGCCACCAATTGTGCAAGTTCTCCCACTTAAAAAGATGAGAGGCCTGTAATTTTCATCATAGGTACACGTCAACTATGAAAGACAAATCTGAAAAATCCAGAAAATCACATTGTAGGATTTTTAATGAATTTATTTGCAAATTATGGTGGAAAATAAGTATTTGGTCACCTACAAACAAGCAAGATTTCTGGCTCTCACAGACCTGTAACTTCTTCTTTAAGAGGCTCCTCTGTCCTCCACTCGTTACCTGTATTAATGGCACCTGTTTGAAGATGAAACGTGGCTGGGTCTTTCAGCATGACAATGATCCCAAACACACTGCCCGGGCAACGAAGGAGTGGCTTCGTAAGAAGCGTTTCAAGGTCCTGGAGTGGCCTAGCCAGTCTCCAGATCTCAACCCCATAGAAAATCTTTGGAGGGAGTTGAAAGTCCGTGTTGCCCAGCGACAGCCCCAAAACATCACTGCTCTAGAGGAGATCTGCATGGAGGAATGGGCCAAAATACCAGCAACAGTGTGTGAAAACCTTGTGAAGACTTACAGAAAACGTTTGACCTGTGTCATTGCCAACAAAGGGTATATAACAAAGTATTGAGAAACTTTTGTTATTGACCAAATACTTATATTCCACCATAATTTGCAAATAAATTCATTACAAATCCTACAATGTGATTTTCTGGAAAAAAAATTCTCATTTTGTCTGTCATAGTTGACGTGTACCTATGATGAAAATTACAGGCCTCTCTCATCTTTTTAAGTGGGAGAACTTGCACAATTGGTGGCTGACTAAATACTTTTTTTCCCCACTGTAAGTATTTGATCACCTACCAACCAGTAAGAATTCCGGCTCTCACAGACCTGTTAGTTTTTCTTTAAGAAGCCCTCCTGTTCTCCACTCATTACCTGTATTAACTGCACCTGTTTGAACTCGTTACCTGTATAAAAGACACCTGTCCACACACTCAATCAAACAGACTCCAACCTCTCCACAATGGCCAAGACCAGAGAGCTGTGTAAGGACATCAGGGATACAATTGTAGACCTGCACAAGGCTGGGATGGGCTACAGGACAATAGGCAAGCATCTTGGTGAGAAGGCAACAACTGTTGGCGCAATTATTAGAAAATGGAAGAAGTTCAAGATGACGGTCAATCACCCTCGGTCTGGGGCTCCATGCAAGATCTCACCTCGTGGGGCTTCAATGATCATGAGGAAGGTGAGGGATCAGCCCAGAACTACACGGCAGGACCTGGTCAATGACCTGAAGAGAGCTGGGACCACAGTCTCAAAGAAAACCATTAGTAACACACTACGCCGTCATGGATTAAAATCCTGCAGTGCATGCAAGGTCCCCCTGCTCAAGCCAGCGCATGTCCAGGCCCGTGAAGCATGGAGGTGGAAACATCATTCTTTGGGGATCCTTTTCTGCAAAGGGGACAGGACGACTGCACCGTATTGAGGGGAGGATGGATGGGGCCATGTATCGCGAGATCTTGGCCAACAACCTCCTTCCTTCAGTAAGAGCATTGAAGATGGGTCGTGGCTGGGTCTTCCAGCATGACAACGACCCGAAACACACAGCCAGGGCAACTAAGGAGTGGCTCCGTAAGAAGCATCTCAAGGTCCTGGAGTGGCCTAGCCAGTCTCCAGACCTGAACCCAATAGAAAATCTTTGGAGGGAGCTGAAAGTCCGTATTGCCCAGCGACAGCCCCGAAACCTGAAGGATCTGGAGAGAGGTCTGTATGGAGGAGTGGGCCAAAATCCCTGCTGCAGTGTGTGCAAACCTGGTCAAGACCTACAGGAAATGTATGATCTCTGTAATTGCAAACAAAGGTTTCTGTACCAAATATTAAGTTCTGCTTTTCTGATGTATCAAATACTTATGTCATGCAATAAAATGCAAATGAATTACTTAAAAATCATACAATGTGATTTTCTGGATTTTTGTTTTAGATTCCGTCTCTCACAGTTGAAGTGTACCTATGATAAAAATTACAGACCTCTACATGCTTTGTAAGTAGGAAAACCTGCAAAATCGGTAGTGCATCAAATACTTGTTCTCCCCACTGTAGTTGATCCACAATGGTAACCAGTGGCGCTTCTAACATGTAAATCTTGGTGGGGCAAAAAAATAAATAAGTGGGATGCATGCCAGCAAAGCCACTACACAACACAACACTAAACAATAAATTAATTGCATTATAACGGTGACAAACGGTGTCCACAAACTGTTAGGGCCTACATAAAGCTGTCCCAACTGCAGTCCCAACATTATACCACTGCTACAACTGGCTATCAGCAGAGCCTTGTCTGGCAACGAAACAGTTCATTCAGTGTCACGATCGTCAAACACAGTGGACCAAGGCGCAGCGTGATATTCGAACATACTTTTATTTATATTCACCCACACGAACAAAACAACAAAACGATACGTGAAGTCCTTGGTTTACAACACAAAACCAACACGGAACAAGATCCCACAAAACACTGTGGAAAACAGGCTGCCTAAGTATGGTTCCCAATCAGAGACAACAAGCAACAGCTGACACTCGTTGCCTCTGATTGAGAACCACCCCGGCCAACACAGAAACACATGAGCTAGATAAAGAACCTAGAACACAAACACATAGAAACTACACACCCTGGCTCAACATAACAGAGTCCCAGAGCCAGGGCGTGACATTCAGCCTCATTTACTGCCTTTAAAAAAAACATAGCTGATATGGCTGACTTGCTTAAACAAATGTGGTTTCTACTGACAATTGAGATGTACAAACTATGGCATAAGGGGACGACAAGCGGATAAGAGGCAATCCGTAATTTCGATTAAGACATTAATGAGCGAGCTAGGATGGACGTAGTCAATATAACTATTTGTTCAGCACTTTTGAAATGTACAGCGACAGAATTCAGAACATGGGCCGCTCTTACAGTGTTCTCCCTGTACACCAAGTCAGAACCGTAGGATAAATAAAGGGGGCATATAAGCAGACAATGAAAGTGCTTACAATATTCGATTACATTTCTCAAAAACAGGTTATAGGCTACATGTGCACCACCGACTCAGAACAGTAGGTGAAATTAAGAGGTGAAAATAGACTAAATTATTAGGGTGAAGCACATGGGCTACTAACAGCTTACTACACAACATACACTTAGTATTACTTTCTTAGCTACAGTATACATATCTCCCTGGCATATTACATAATTTATGCAGCAGCATACAATACATTTTTGGACTCACCTTGTTGTGCTTTGCTCACTTGAACAGAAAGGTGGCGCGGCGGTCCTTCTTGGGCAAATATTGTCATCAAAGAAATTGAAAGAGGCCGGATTTACAATTCCGAGTTGGATGACCGTTCAAAACGTATTTTCCCAGTCGGAGCTTGTTTATTCCCGACTTCCCAGTTGCAATGCTTGCAGTTAGCCACTGTCACCGATTCCTTTCAAACCACTCATTGTTGAATTTGCGATTTCCAACTTGTTCCAATGGCCGATGAGCACCGATACGTTTTATCTATAATTTCTCTTCATTATTTCTCTTCATATGACAAGGATTAAAACGGATTTGCCAGTAGATTGTCGACTTGATTCATGATGATGACTGCTAGCTAAGATTTTGAAAGTAAGACGTTGACATGATCAGTCCAATCAAAGCTACGTGATTTGACGTCATTTTATCTGTGGCCAATGACCTTGAGCCTTCTTGGAAGGGCACTTCTAATGTAACTCTATGACAGCATCCAAAGGGCTTGAATTGTCGATGTCTACCCTTAGACTTGGCAGTGATGTAGTGTCCCCATGAGTGACAGAACACTGAGCCAATCACAGCGCAACACTCCGTATTTCCTGCTGGCTTGCCCCACCACCACAGAAAGCACTGAGCTAGGCTGAAACACCTGCATTTTGGAGCTCAAGAAAACAAAAGAAACAATGTTTATATGCGACTTTATTAACTCAATGATATATATTTTTTTACATTGTTTGCAAACTGATATGTGACACGTATTAATGCCAAAATAACATGCAAAACAGTCAAGCCCAATTATTATTATTTTTTGCTAAAAATGTGGTAACCATGCAAGACTATGCACCTGCATACAATCTGTCAAAACATGAATCTGACAGATGCTGGCCCATTGAAACGCATCAGTGACAAATTTGATGCAGGAGTTATTGAAGTCATGCAATCAGCCTCAGAGAGATGCAATTGCAACACTGCATTTTACATGTAACTCGCAGCCAAACATTTGATATGTCATGTTGTCAGTGCCTAATTTAGCTAAATGGCAAGATACAGAGTATATATTTCCATGGCTGTTTCCTATCAGTATTTGCTCAGTGTTAGCTAGCTAGCCAGGTGTTGTAACTAGTTGGCTACATTTACCAATACCTTGGTCTTTTTTGGCTCTTGGTCCTCCAGCTTTGCCTTTTGCAACCTGCTTAAGCTTCTTTGTATCGGTCTTCAATGCTGTTTCTGCAGATGTTTTACACTTGGCCATGGCAGTGGAGGCTGCTGATGGGAGGGCGGCACATAATAATGGCTCAGGCATAATAATGATTGGAATGGCATCAAACACATGGAAACGACATGGAAACCATTTGTTTGGCGTATTTGATACCACTCCACTATTCTGCTCCAGCCATTACCACCTCCCAATTGAGGTGTCATCCAAATGATGATCCGGTGTTAAAGGTCCAGTGATTTAGTGATTCCGGCAGAAAATCCGATATGTTCTGGGTCGATAACGCGCTGTGCAGACAGTGCAGACTGGCCGATAATAGTCCAGGCTAGAGCTGGCTGGTAGGTAGTGCAGGCCACAGACAATGGTGAAAAATCGCTAACGGTGGCTAATAGCAAGTAGCTAGTTAACTGGCTACTCCCGTCCGGTAGACAAAGAGGTAGATAGCCGGGATATGGGCCTGGCTCGAGGCTAGCGCAAGGCTAACTGGTGCTTGCTTCGGGGGCAGTGGTGATTAGCCTACAGCAACATCCATTCGGTTGCGGCTAGCTAGTTGCGATCCGGTGTTAAGGTCCAGTATTCAGTTATTCCAGCAGAAAATCCGATGTTCTGGGTGAAAACCGCTAACGGTGGCTAATAGCAAGTAGCTAGTTAGCTGGCTAGCTAGTTTCAACTGGAGATTCTAGATAAAGGTCAGTAAATAATAGAATCCGTTCCACATTGAGTGAGGCGGGTTGCAGGAAAGTATATTTAGTAGAAGGATGAAAAGTGTGATAGGGAAATGCTTGCAGTTAGCCACTGTCACCGATTCCTTTCAAACCACTCATTGTTGAATTTGCGATTTCCAACTTGTTCCAATGGCCGATGAGCACCCGATCGTTTTATCTATAATTTCTCTTCATTATTTCTCTTCATATGACAAGGATTAAAAAGGATTTGCCAGTAGATTGTCGACTTGATTCATGATGATGACTGCTAGCTAAGATTTTGAAAGTAAGACGTTGACATGATCAGTCCAATCAAAGCTACGTGATTTGACGTCATTTTATCTGTGGCCAATGACCTTGAGCCTTCTTGGAAGGGCACTTCTAATGTAACTCTATGACAGCATCCAAAGGGCTTGAATTGTCGATGTCTACCCTTAGACTTGGCAGTGATGTAGTGTCCCCATGAGTGACAGAACACTGAGCCAATCACAGCGCAACACTCCGTATTTTCTGCTGGCTTGCCCCACCACCACAGAAAGCACTGAGCTAGGCTGAAACACCTGCATTTTGGAGCTCAAGAAAACAAAAGAAACAATGTTTATATGCGACTTTATTAACTCAATGATATATATTTTTTACATTGTTTGCAAACTGATATGTGACACGTATTAATGCCAAAATAACATGCAAAACAGTCAAGCCCAATTATTATTATTTTTGCTAAAAATGTGGTAACCATGCAAGACTATGCACCTGCATACAATCTGTCAAAACATGAATCTGACAGATGCTGGCCCATTGAAACGCATCAGTGACAAATTTGATGCAGGAGTTATTGAAGTCATGCAATCAGCCTCAGAGAGATGCAATTGCAACACTGCATTTTACATGTAACTCGCAGCCAAACATTTGATATGTCATGTTGTCAGTGCCTAACTTAGCTAAATGGCAAGATACAGAGTATATATTTCCATGGCTGTTTCCTATCAGTATTTGCTCAGTGTTAGCTAGCTAGCCAGGTGTTGTAACTAGTTGGCTACATTTACCAATACCTTGGTCTTTTTTGGCTCTTGGTCCTCCAGCTTTGCCTTTTGCAACCTGCTTAAGCTTCTTTGTATCGGTCTTCAATGCTGTTTCTGCAGATGTTTTACACTTGGCCATGGCAGTGGAGGCTGCTGATGGGAGGGCGGCACATAATAATGTCTCAGGCATAATAATGATTGGAATGGCATCAAACACATGGAAACGACATGGAAACCATTTGTTTGGCGTATTTGATACCACTCCACTATTCTGCTCCAGCCATTACCACCTCCCAATTGAGGTGTCATCCAAATGATGATCCGGTGTTAAAGGTCCAGTGATTTAGTGATTCCGGCAGAAAATCCGATATGTTCTGGGTCGATAACGCGCTGTGCAGACAGTGCAGACTGGCCGATAATAGTCCAGGCTAGAGCTGGCTGGTAGGTAGTGCAGGCCACGGACAATGGTGAAAAATCGCTAACGGTGGCTAATAGCAAGTAGCTAGTTAACTGGCTACTCCCGTCCGGTAGACAAAGAGGTAGATAGCCGGGATATGGGCCTGGCTCGAGGCTAGCGCAAGGCTAACTGGTGCTTGCTTCGGGGGCAGTGGTGATTAGCCTACAGCAACATCCATTCGGTTGCGGCTAGCTAGTTGCGATCCGGTGTTAAGGTCCAGTATTCAGTTATTCCAGCAGAAAATCCGATGTTCTGGGTGAAAACCGCTAACGGTGGCTAATAGCAAGTAGCTAGTTAGCTGGCTAGCTAGTTTCAACTGGAGATTCTAGATAAAGGTCAGTAAATAATAGAATCCGTTCCACATTGAGTGAGGCGGGTTGCAGGAAAGTATATTTAGTAGAAGGATGAAAAGTGTGATAGGGAAATGCTTGCAGTTAGCCACTGTCACCGATTCCTTTCAAACCACTCATTGTTGAATTTGCGATTTCCAACTTGTTCCAATGGCCGATGAGCACCGATACGTTTTATCTATAATTTCTCTTCATTATTTCTCTTCATATGACAAGGATTAAAAAGGATTTGCCAGTAGATTGTCGACTTGATTCATGATGATGACTGCTAGCTAAGATTTTGAAAGTAAGACGTTGACATGATCAGTCCAATCAAAGCTACGTGATTTGACGTCATTTTATCTGTGGCCAATGACCTTGAGCCTTCTTGGAAGGGCACTTCTAATGTAACTCTATGACAGCATCCAAAGGGCTTGAATTGTCGATGTCTACCCTTAGACTTGGCAGTGATGTAGTGTCCCCATGAGTGACAGAACACTGAGCCAATCACAGCGCAACACTCCGTATTTCCTGCTGGCTTGCCCCACCACCACAGAAAGCACTGAGCTAGGCTGAAACACCTGCATTTTGGAGCTCAAGAAAACAAAAGAAACAATGTTTATATGCGACTTTATTAACTCAATGATATATATTTTTTACATTGTTTGCAAACTGATATGTGACACGTATTAATGCCAAAATAACATGCAAAACAGTCAAGCCCAATTATTATTATTTTTTGCTAAAAATGTGGTAACCATGCAAGACTATGCACCTGCATACAATCTGTCAAAACATGAATCTGACAGATGCTGGCCCATTGAAACGCATCAGTGACAAATTTGATGCAGGAGTTATTGAAGTCATGCAATCAGCCTCAGAGAGATGCAATTGCAACACTGCATTTTACATGTAACTCGCAGCCAAACATTTGATATGTCATGTTGTCAGTGCCTAACTTAGCTAAATGGCAAGATACAGAGTATATATTTCCATGGCTGTTTCCTATCAGTATTTGCTCAGTGTTAGCTAGCTAGCCAGGTGTTGTAACTAGTTGGCTACATTTACCAATACCTTGGTCTTTTTTGGCTCTTGGTCCTCCAGCTTTGCCTTTTGCAACCTGCTTAAGCTTCTTTGTATCGGTCTTCAATGCTGTTTCTGCAGATGTTTTACACTTGGCCATGGCAGTGGAGGCTGCTGATGGGAGGGCGGCACATAATAATGTCTCAGGCATAATAATGATTGGAATGGCATCAAACACATGGAAACGACATGGAAACCATTTGTTTGGCGTATTTGATACCACTCCACTATTCTGCTCCAGCCATTACCACCTCCCAATTGAGGTGTCATCCAAATGATGATCCGGTGTTAAAGGTCCAGTGATTTAGTGATTCCGGCAGAAAATCCGATATGTTCTGGGTCGATAACGCGCTGTGCAGACAGTGCAGACTGGCCGATAATAGTCCAGGCTAGAGCTGGCTGGTAGGTAGTGCAGGCCACGGACAATGGTGAAAAATCGCTAACGGTGGCTAATAGCAAGTAGCTAGTTAACTGGCTACTCCCGTCCGGTAGACAAAGAGGTAGATAGCCGGGATATGGGCCTGGCTCGAGGCTAGCGCAAGGCTAACTGGTGCTTGCTTCGGGGGCAGTGGTGATTAGCCTACAGCAACATCCATTCGGTTGCGGCTAGCTAGTTGCGATCCGGTGTTAAGGTCCAGTATTCAGTTATTCCAGCAGAAAATCCGATGTTCTGGGTGAAAACCGCTAACGGTGGCTAATAGCAAGTAGCTAGTTAGCTGGCTAGCTAGTTTCAACTGGAGATTCTAGATAAAGGTCAGTACATAATAGAATCCGTTCCACATTGAGTGAGGCGGGTTGCAGGAAAGTATATTTAGTAGAAGGATGAAAAGTGTGATAGGGAAATATATACAAAAAAATACAAAAAACAGGCTATTTACATGGACACACAACAGAGAACACGACCGCACTGCTACGCCATCTTGGATCTTGCCTAACCTTAACCTCAAATTAAGACCAAAAAGCAACAAACAAACAAATAATTCTAATAATATAGCCATTTTGACTTTTCAGCTGGCCTATCTAATGAGAAATCGCTCAGTTCTGCCTCCAGGACAAGACTCATGACAATAAACGTCAACCTGCACCTGGCTCACGCCCGGGAGGCAGCCAGGTTCCAAAACGAATGCAATCAACTTTTACCTGGCGCAAAACACGCCTACCCGAGTGCACATTAATCAAATCCCCTCAATGTGCTGCGATTGTTGTTGGTAGGTTTCAGAAAACGTCATATCCGCATCCACTTCCGCTGTGCCATCAGTACTCCCCACTCTTTGCTGCTCCAGAGAGAGAAACAGGCATGGCCTGCAGGCAGCAGTGCCCTGCACATCAAAACTCAGATTAGTGGTACAATAGTTGTAAAATAGTCCTTGTATTACTTTTGGTTGTGTTCTGATCTGAGTTTATTTTGGGGAGAGACTGGGTGGGGGGAGACTGTGTGTCTGGGAGATCGATAAGTCTACCCATAGAGGCCTTAGGGTACTAGTGGTTAGTAGGCTACAAGTTCCAGACTTGTTTAGGTAGATCTATTATTTTTTCAATTCACTCAGTGCACCCTATTGTAATATGTAGTGGTGATTTGAGAAACTCTGTGATAAGAAAAACTGAGTGTAAAATGCAGTGCACTGTGCTTTACTGAGGGTGGCAGTATTGTGCTATCTGGCAAAAAGGTTCTTGCATTTCTGGACTTCACCAGGAAAATCCAAAGGCAAGATAAACTGGTTCTCCAATGATATGTGTCCGTGAGGGCACAGGAAGGGGCAAATGTCATCACTCTTGACACTTGTTCTATAAAACAGCTAGATGCACCACCCACTCACCCCTTCAATCTCATTCTCTATATGTCTCACTATGACATGTTTGAGTCTAGACACAAGACATGTCATCTATTCACTTTACTTGTCAGTGAATATTGTTGTGATTGTACATTGGCCAAACCACAATCATCTTTCAAAATCAACATGTGAGATTAGACCATAACAAGCTGCATAGGGGGATATATAAACATTTAGCTCTGTATTTGATAAGGTGGCATGGGGGAAGGTGGCACATTACAGACACACACATACACACACCTCATCATGGACAAACACACACAATGGTATCTTGTTGTGGATGTACATCTGGGTGATGACGGATCCTGGAGGTATTATTTCACTTCAGGGAGGTGTCTGTGAACTGATAAGAGAGCCACATTTCCAGACAGTCTTGCTGCAGTAGGAGACAAATCATCATGGGGAGGGGAGAGGAAGGTGAGGGCAGAGGGGGGTGAGGGGAGAGGGGGGTGAGGGGAGAGGGGAGAGGGGGGTGAGGGGAGAGGAAGGGGAGGGGAGAGGGGGGTGAGGGGAGAGGAAGGTGAGGGGAGATGGGGGTGAGGGGAGAGGAAGGTGAGGGGAGAGGGGGGTGAGGGGAGAGGGGGGTGAGGGGAGAGGAAGGTGAGGGGAGAGGGGAGAGGGGGGTGAGCACTGGGGGGCTTGTCTCTGTGGTCCTCCTCTGTGGTCCTCCTCTGTGGTCCAGCGTGATAGGAGCCCAGCGCACTGCATGGCTTCCATCCCTATATGAACCCTCAACGCAGTCAGATAGGAATAAAAAGCCATACAGTGCAGTGGGCACTCTGAGCTGACTATAACTTACACACAGGCTACAGCTACACAAACCGTGTACACATACACACACACACACACACACACACATACAGGAGTGGTGTAGTAACTACACTTTTATAGCAGGTATGGTGCAGCGTTACACCTAGTGGTAAGGAAAGGTACAGGTGTGGATGAATCCACTTCAGAGCTGGCTGAGAGTTCCCCCACTCCTTCATTCACCACCTTTTTATATTGTTTAATCAAAAGCCGAAGCATGTATAACATTTCCGTTTTCACACCAGGTAAGAGGAAACGGTGTCTTCTCTCACTGCTACCCCGCTGCTTAATGCCAGTTCTGTGTTCGTCGTGGTGCGCAAAGAGGCACCTGTTGTCCTGTCGTAAGTCGACGCTTTCTCTGAGATGTCTGGCCGTTTGCAGGTGAAAGTAGGAATTTTTTAACTCTCGCTGTCTGTGAGTGCCTCTGGTGTCCCCGTTGCCCCCAGCCCGCTTTCTCGAGAGAAAATGCAATGACATATATTCACCATTGAAACAGATCAATAATTAGGCTCTCATGAGGACTATGAAATCAAATTATGCCTAGCATCATTATATTTTTCTTTAAAGAAAATAAGAAATATCGACAATGGTCCTTGGATCCCAGCCACATGCCTGTTATGAAACAAATGACAAAATGTATGTTTTTTTCTACATCAACAAAATCACACATCAGTTCACGTTTTATAGATCAACATGTGATTTGTAAAAGCTACATAGGCCTAAGTGGTAGGCTAAATACAAATAGAAAATTAATCCTGAACAAATTAATCATATCCTACCAGTAGAGATTTCCATAGCCATGGCGAGCAGTTGAAAGCAGGTGCAATATAACCTAGTGATAAATGGCACAGGCTACCTACCCTAACCTTAATTCAAAAATAAACTCCTTCAGCCTCTGCAATTTTTAGACTGCAGACGAGTTGAGATACGTTAGTGAAGGGAATGTGGGCTCACTGAGCTGCATCATCCATTCCATGACGCCGCGGATCAAAGTCTCGCCTCCTGAAAAGAACAGCTGCTTTCCCCGCTGCCGTCTGCGCCTGGAGGACGGCTACTACCCTTGGACTGGTCACGGGTGAACCACCGCAATAGAGTGGCATCCGCAGGTGGATAGGCTATCGCATCTTTTTAACAACGAGTTAGAGGACACCACACACAGTCTAGCCTGGCCGTTGCGCGACAGCGTAGGAGAAGTTTGAACAGCGCCACACATCTGTGCGTATTTCCATTCACTCGCTCAGACAGAGAGAGGGAGTGGAGAGGGGGAGAACAAAAGCCCCCCAGCGCCGGGGAGCCAATGAGTGGCGAGCACGGGGAACGAAAGGGGACATCATACCTGAGCACGAGACCTCCTCCATTCGAGGGGCTTTGTGCAGCCCTAGAAACGCATGTTAATAAAGGGTCATAGCAGCTGAAAAGGGTATAGTCACTCTCATTCAAATACCGCCCAAAAGCACTTTCATTCTACATATAATAAAGTAGAGTGAGACAGACGGAGACAGTCAGCTATTGAAAGTTAGAGGCTGCAGAGCATATGTGTGTGTGAGTGTGTGTCCATGATGAGGTGTGTGTGTCTGTAATACTCATCTTTGTTTGTGTATTTGCATGTGTGGTGGTGCCCTGTTACACTAGCTCTCTCATGAGGACAGACAGGCATTACAAACAAGCAGTAGCCTGCCATTCCTTCTGGTTGTCTTAACAACAGAATTGTAGCTTGAGACTGAAGGAGAAAGTGGAAACAAAAGAAGCCCAAAATGTCTACAGGGAGAAAAAACACTTAGAGGGATGTTTTAGAATTAATTGCCCCCCTCCTCTCCTTGAGGCTCCACTGGAGCTACATTCCTGTGTCTCCCAGCTCCCCTGTTCCTCCAAGCAACACTGGTCCTTGATCTGTGCTGACGTCACGTGGGGGGGGGGGGGATTCTCCTGAAGACAGCAGCCAGCCACAGGCTTCTTCATGCATTTGCTCACTGTGGCCATTTTGGGCAAATGTCAAATGATGTCACTTACTGCCATCATGTTGTGCCTCTGCATATGTTGAGATCTGATATAAGTGCACATCATGGACATACAGACTATGTAAAAATACATGTCTCTAAGAGACACAGGCATTTCGAATGAAAGCAGGTGCTCAGCTGGCCCCTCCCTGGATTTTGTGTTAAACGCTCTACAAAAAAGCTTTCTTAGTGTCCAACAAGCTTTCTCCGCCATTAAACTTGTTCTGAACACCTCCAAAACAAAGGTCATGTGTGTCACGATCGTCATACATAGAGGAGGACCAAGGCGCAGCGTTGAAGGCGAACATTTATTTAGATAATGATCACACGATCAAAACAACAAAACGATGACGTGACAGTCAATGGTAAATCACAACCCAAATAAGAACAAGAAACCACAATGAATGAGTGCCAAACGGCTACCTAAGTATGACTCCCAATCAGAGACAACGAGCTACAGCCGTCTCTGATTGGGAGCCACCCTGGCCAACATAGATCTACAAAACCAGAAAGTGAAACCTAGAACACACATAGACTATACACACCCTGGCTCAACATATTAAAGTCCCCAGAGCCAGGGCGTGACAGTACCCCCCCCTAAAGGCGCGGACTCCGACCGCGCCCACCAAACACCACAGGGGAGGGACCGGGTGGGCACTCCGCTTAGGCGGCGGATCCGGCTCGGGCCTGATCCCCGCTCCCTCTCCAACCCCCCAAAGTACCCCTGGTCCGGTCTGGCCCCGCTGGCCGGAGCTGGACTGCACACTGGTGGAGCGGATTGCTCTAGCTCCGGCGTGAAGCATCTGACCGGTGCCGGACCAGCCACCGGTGGAACAGGCACGGGCCGTGCCGGACTGACGACGCACACCACTGGCTTGGTGTGGGGAGCAGGAGCGGGCCGAGCCGGGCTGTCGAAGCGCACCACTGACTTGGTGCGGGGAGCAGGAACGGGCCGAGCCGGGCTGACGAAGCGCACCACTGACTTGGTGCGGGGAGCAGGAACGGGCCGAGCCGGGCTGACGAAGCGCACCACTGACTTGGGGCGGGGAGCAGGAACGGGCCGAGCCGGGCTGACGAAGCGCACCACTGACTTGGTGCGGGAGCAGGAACGGGCCGAGCCGGGCTGACGAAGCGCACCACTGACTTGGTGCGGGAGCAGGAACGGGCCGAGCCGGGCTGACGAAGCGCACCACTGACTTGGTGCGGGGAGCAGGAACGGGCCGAGCCGGGCTGACAAAGCGCACCACTGACTTGGTGCGGGGAGCAGGAACAGGCCGGACCGTACTGGGGACACACACCACTGGTCCTACGCAGGGATCTGGAATGGGCCGGACCGGACTGGTAACACACCCCAGTACCTCTCGCCGTGCCTCTACACCTTCCACCCCCTCTTCGACCAGTGGCCCCCGTAACCTGGCGGCCTCCTCTGCCAATCCGCTGGGCCGCTTCTGCCGCGGTCTCCTGCTGGCCCCGTCGTCCACGGCGTTAGCCCCCCCCTAAAAATTTTCTGGGCGTCTCTCCTACCCGTGGACCAGGTCTCCATGTCCCTCGCCAGCCTTTCACCCTTCTGCCACAATGTCAAGCCCTTCTCTTCCTCACTCGGCTTGACCCAGTCGAGGAGGCGAAGGAGATCTGCTAGGGATCTCCCTGGTGATGGCTCCTGGACACGCTGCTTGGTCAAATCTTGGTGGTTTCTTCTGTCATGATCGTCATACATAGAGGAGGACCAAGGCGCAGCGTTGAAGGCGAACATATTTATTTAGATAATGATCACACGATCAAAACAACAAAACGATGACGTGACAGTCAATGGTAAATCACAACCCAAATAAGAACAAGAAACCACAATGAATGAGTGCCAAACGGCTACCTAAGTATGACTCCCAATCAGAGACAACGAGCTACAGCCTCTCTGATTGGGAGCCACCCTGGCCAACATAGATCTACAAAACCAGAAAGTGAAACCTAGAACACACATAGACTATACACACCCTGGCTCAACATATTAAAGTCCCCAGAGCCAGGGCGTGACAATGTGGTATGGTAAGAAGAATGCCCCTCTCCCCACCGGTGTGATTACTACCTCTGACGGTTTAGAGATTGAGGTAGTCACCTCATACAAGTACGTGGGAGTATGGCTAGACAGTGCACTGTCCTTCTCTCAGCACATATCAAAGCTGCAGGATAAGGTTAAATCTAGACTTGGTTTCCTCTATCGTAATCGCTCCTCTTTCACCCCAGCTGCCAAACTAACCCTGATTCAGATGACCATCCTACCCATGCTAGATTACGGAGACGTAATTTATAGATTGGCAGGTAAGGGTGCTCTCGAGCGGCTAGATGTTCTTTACCATTCGGCCATCAGATTTGCCACCAATGCTCCTAATAGGACACATCACTGCACTCTATACTCCTCTGTAAACTGGTCATCTCTGAATACCCGTTGCAAGACCCACTGGTTGATGCTTATTTACAAAACCCTCTTAGGCCTCACTCCCTCCTATCTGAGATACCTACTGCAACCCTCATCCTCCACATACAACACCCGTTCTGCCAGTCACATTCTGTTAAAGGTCCCCAAAGCACACATATCCCTGGGTTGCTCCTCTTTCCAGTTCGCTGCAGATAGTGACTGGAACAAGCTGCAAAAAACACTCAAACTGGACAGTTTTATCTCCATCTCTTCATTCAAAGACTCAATCATGGACACTCTTACTGACAGTTGTGGCTGCTTTACGTGATGTATTGTTGTCTCTACCTTCTTGCCCTTTGTACTGTTGTCTGTGCCCAATCATGTTTGTACCATGTCTTGTGCTGCTACCATGTTGTGCTGCTGCCATGTTGTGTTGCTACCATGTTGTTTTCATGTTGGGTTGCTACCTTGCTGTGTTGTTGTGTGTTGCTGCCATGCTATGTTGTTGTCTTATGTCTCTCTTTATGTAGTGTTGTGTTGTCTCTCTTGTTGTGATGTGTGTTTGGTCCTCCCCGTCCCTGCAGGAGGCCTTTTGCCTTTTGGTTGGCCGTCATTGTAAATAAGAATGAGTTCTTAACTGACTTGCCTAGTTAAATAAAGGTTAAATAAAATAAAATAACGTTTTTAATGCAATGATTGATTAAACAAGACCAACATGGATATTCAGTTCAGTTGGCATTCTAAACAGCCAGTAATTGTTATTAATGAGAGCTGATCAGACTCACTTATATCAAAAGACTGTATTGTAATTCTGCCCTCATAGACACGGCATGAGAATCAAAGGCTCTGTAAAGCATTTGTAGCATGGCCATCTATCCTGAACAAAAATATAAACGCAACATGTAAAGTGTTGGTCCCATGTTTCATGAGCTGAAATAAAAGATTCCAGACATTTTCCATACGAACAAAAGCGTCTTTCTCTCAAATGTTGTGCATTTCTCCTTTGCCAAGATAATCCATCCATCTGACAGGTGTGGCAAATCAAGAAGCTGATTAAACAGCATCATCATTACTTTTTGGCCTTCTTGTGACATTGGGTGCTGTAGGTGTCCTGAAGGGCAGGTAGTTTACCCCCGGTGATGCGTTGGGCAGAACGTGCAGTTGCTTTACAAGGCGGTGATACAGCCCGACAGGATGCTCTCAATTGTGCATCTGTAAAAGTTTGTGAGGGTTTTAAGGGAAAGCCAAATGTCTTCAGCCTCCTGAGGTTGAAGAGGCTCTGTTGGCCCTTCTTCACCGCACTGTCTGTGTGGTTGGACCATTTCAGATCGTCAGTGATGTGTACGCCGAGGAACTTGAAGCTTTCCACCTTCTCCACTACGATCCCGTCGATGTGGATAGGCGTGTGCTCTCTCTGCTGTTTCATCCGCTGCCATCACCTAATGTTTAAGCATGATAATGGACAGCCCCATGTCACAAGGATCTATACACAATTCCTGGAAGCTGAACATGTCCCAGTTCTTGCATGGCCTGCATACTCTCCAGACATGTCATCCATTGAGCATGTTTGGGATGCTCTGGATCGACATGTACGACAGCGTGTTCCAGTTCCCGCAAATTTCCAGCAACTTCACACAGCCATTGAAGAGGAGTGGTACAACATTCCACAGGCCACAATCAATAGCCTGATCAACTCTATGCGAAGGAGATATGTCACGCTGATTGAGGCAAATGGTGGTTTTCTGATCCACACCCCTACTTTTTTTAAGGTATCCGTGACCAACAATTTCCAGCAGTGGAGGCTCCTCAGAGGAGGAAGGACCTTCATTTTTGAAGAAATTCATTTGTTGTCTTTCTCTCTCTTTGAGTCAACTACTCACCACATTTTATGCACTGCAGTGCTAGCTAGCTGTAGCTTATGCTTTCAGTACTAGATTAATTCTATGATCCTTTGATTGGGTGGACAACATGTCAATTCATGCTGCAAGAGCTCTGATAAGTTGGAGGACGTCCTCCGGAAGTTGTCATAATTACTGTGTAAGTCTATGGAAGGGGGTGAGAACCATGAGCCTCCTAGGTTTTGTATTGAAGTCAATGTAGGACGGATGCTAGCTGTCCTCCGGCTACACCATGGTGCTACCCTACAGAGTGCTGTTGAGGCTACTGTTGACCTTCATTGCAAAACAGTTTGTTTTAATCAATGATTAGGTAATATATTTAGTATAGTTTTATCTAAAAAGGATAACTTTTTAAATGTTTCACTATTTTGATTTTTATGAAATTCACTGAGGAGGATGGTCCTCCCCTTCCTCCTCTGAGGAGACTCCACTGATATATACAACGAACAAAGTGATCATGCTGTTTTTATGTGGCTGCTATGAAAGTGAACTGTTTGCGTGTGATCAGGGGTGTATTCATTCCACTCAACCTGTGCACCTACGTTGTAAACTTCCATTCATAGGCTAGGTTATAGCAACCTCATGATGGGTACAGGGAAAATTTGAGTATCCTGTAGTAGCCTCAACCTATTGATGTTACATTGAGCTGGGTGAATGGAATATGAATGACAGTCATCTAATACGCTGTAATAGAAATAAAGCCATGCTCATAAAAAACAAACATCTTCCCTCATCTTAAATGGCACCGACTGCCACTGATTCCCAGTCATGTGAAATCCATAGATTAGGGCCTAATTTATTTATTTAATTGACTGATTTCCTTATATGAACTGTAACTCAATAAAATCTTTGAAATTGTGCATATTGCATATATATTTTTGTTCAGTGTAGTTTACAGAATGGTTTGTATGAGTCCGAGAAGGAATGTGATGTTCTTTTCTGAAGAGGCTAATAGCTCATTCATCCTGTACTGGATGCTTCTACCTGCTCCCCCAGTCGCACACCTGAGCCCCTGGTTCTCCAGGCCCACCTTCCTGTCATGGTCTGGGCTCTGGGGCTCTCGGCTCTGGGACTGACTGTGCAACGTGTCCATCTAGGGAAACAATAACAGAAACAGAGTTTTTAAAAAAATATGCGAGTCATCTCGACTACTGTGCAGAGCTTCTATTAGAAATCCCCTCTCAGCTCTCTGCCTGGCACACGATCGGGGGGCCACAATGGGCGGCGGATTCCCCCGGGATTTGGAGCACAAAGGCAGGCCGCCACCCACCCGTGGCCCCCTCTTGTGCCTCCGACCTAACGGGAGCTTCTGGAACTCCTGATTCAGCCGAGTACCGACTCACACACATGCACGCACATACAGTATAATACACAGGCACTGGAAGCACACGCATGCACACACATATACACACGCATGCACACACATATACACACGCATGCACACACATATACACACGCATGCACACACATATACACACGCATGCACACACATATACACACGCATGCACACACATATACACACGCATGCACACACATATACACACGCATGTACAGTGAGGGGAAAAAAGTATTTGATCCCCTGCTGATTTTGTACGTTTGCCCACTGATAAAGACATGATCAGTCTATAATTTTAATGGTAGGTTTATTTGAACAGTGAGAGACAGAATAACAAAACAAAAAATCCAGAAGAACGCATGTAAAAAATGTTATAAATTGATTTGCATTTTAATGAGGGAAATAAGTATTTGACCCCTCTGCAAAACATTACTTAGTACTTGGTGTCACGATCATTGAGAGACGGGTCAGACCAAGGTGCAGCGTGGTATGCGTACATGTTTATTAAGACGAATAAACACTTGACAAAATAACAAGACAACGAAACGTGAAGCTCAAACAGTGGCTACACACAACAAGCCAAACACGAGTCAAGATCCCACAACTAAGGTAGGCAACCAGGCTACCTAAGTATGATCCCCAATCAGAGACAACGATCGACAGCTGCCTCTGATTGGGAACCACACCCGGCCAACATAGATCTAAACATACTAGATCTCCACATAGAATTACACATGACATAGAATACTCACACCCTGACCAACCCAACTAGCGAACTCTATGTCAGGGCGTGACAGTAACCCCCCTCCCAAAGGTGCGTACTCCGGCCGCACCAACCTGACTCATTAGGGGAGGGTCCGGGTGGGCATTCAGCCTCGGAGGCGGCTCCGGCTCTGGGCGTGAAGACCTCTCCCTCTCTGCCTCCCCGTTGCACCCCTGGTCTGGTCTGGACCTCGGCGCGATGCTTCCCCTCTCCTTCCTCTCACGATGCACCAAGCCCTGTCTGGACCCTGGTGTGGGAGGCCCCGAACCTGGAGAGGGGCTGACGTCTGGGCCTGGATCGGCAATCCTCCTGCGATGCACCAAGCCCTGTCTGGACCCTGGTGTGGGAGGCCCCGACCCTGGAGAGGGGCTGACGTCTGGGCCTGGAATGGAGCCGCTGACCGGAGCTGAACTGGACCCCGGTGGAGCGGACTGCTCTGGCACCGGAGTGGATCCGCTGACCGGAGCTGGACTAGGCACCGGTGGAGCGGACTGCTCTGGCTCCGGAGTGGAGCCGCTGACCGGAGCTGAACTGGACCCCGGTGGAGCGGACTGCCCTGGCTCCGGAGTGGAACCGCTGACCGGAGCTGGACTGGGCACCGGTGGAGCAGACTGCTCTGGCACTGGAGTTTTGCCGCTGACCGGAGCTGGACTTGGCACCGGTGGAGCGGACTGCTCTGGCTCCGGAGTGGAGCAGCTGACCGGAGCTGAACTGGACCCCGGTGGAGCGGGCTGCTCTGGCACTGGACTGGAGCAGCTGACCGGGGCTGGACTAGGCACCGGTAGAGCGGACTACTCTGGCGCTGGAGTGGAGCAGCTGACCGGGCTGCGGACATGCACCACTGGTCTGATGCGAGGAACAGGCATGGGCCGCACCAAGCTGGGAACACGCACCACTGGTCTGGTGCGAGGAGCAGGCACAGGCCGTGCCGGACTGGAGACGCGCACCACTGGTTTGATGCGAGGAGCAGGCACGGGCTGTGCCGGACTGGAAACACGCACCACTGGTCTGGTGCGAGGAGCAGGCACGGGGTGTACCGGGCTGGCGACACGCACCACAGGTTTGGTGCGAGGAGCAGGTACGGGCCATACCGGACTGGATACACGCGCCACTGGTTGGGTGCGGGGAGTAGGTACGGGCCGTACTGGACTGGATACGCGCACCATTGGTTTGGTGCGGGGAGCAGTTACGGGGCGTACCAGGCTGGGAAGGCCTGGTGCGTAGAACCGGAGCAGGATATACTGGACCGTGGAGGCGTACTGGAGGTCTGGAGTGTACAGCTGGCACAATCCGTCCTGGCTGGATGCCCACTTTCGCACGGCACGTGCGGGGCGCTGGCACAGGACGCACTGGGCTGTGAACGCGCACTGGCGACACAGTGCAAGGGACTGGCGCAGGATATACTGGACCGTGGAGGCGCACTGGAGACCAGGAGCGTTGAGCCGGCACAACCCGTCCTGGCTGGATGCCCACTTTTGCACGACACGTACGGGGCGCTGGCACAGGACGCACTGGGCTGTGAATGCGCACTGGCGACACAGTGCGTATCTCCGCATACCTTGGTTCCTCAATGAACACACGCTCCTTTTGTTGCCTGACCAGCTCCTCTCTCCGTGCATCCAATACTTCCTTCTCCCTACGGGTCTCCTGCAGCGCCTCCTCTTGAATGGAGCTATCCTGCTCTATTCTCGCTATCAGCCCCCGTAATGTGGTGGCCTCCTCTCTTAAACTGCAGATCCGCTGGTCTTGGAGGACCTCTAAAATAGCGGCCTCCTCCTCTACAGTCAGCCCTTTCACAGCCTCCTGCTGCCACGTCGTCCACCCCGTGTGCCCCCCCAACATTTTTTCTTTAGGCTGCTTCTCGGGCTTTCTTCGTGACTGAGTCCTTTTAAGTCACCGTTTCTCCTCCCTTGCTGCCTCTGTTTGCTCCCAAGGAAGGCGATCCATCCCCGCCTGGATCTCTTCCCATGTCCATCATCCCTTACCATTTAATATCTCCTACCAAGTCCATAAATTCTGCTCCTCCTGGGCACGCTGCTTGGTCCTTGTTTGGTGGGATCTTCTGTCACGATAGTTGAGAGACGGGTCAGACCAAGGTGCAGCTTGGTATGCGTACATGTTTATTAAGACGAATAAACACTTGACAAAATAACAAGACAACGAAACGTGAAGCTCAAACAGTGGCTACACACAACAAGCCAAACACGAGTCAAGATCCCACAACTAAGGTAGGCAACCAGGCTACCTAAGTATGATCCCCAATCAGAGACAACGATCGACAGCTGCCTCTGATTGGGAACCACACCCGGCCAACATAGATCTAAACATACTAGATCTCCACATAGAATTACACATTACATAGAATACTCACACCCTGACCAACCCAACTAGCGAACTCCATGTCAGGGCGTGACACTTGGTGGCTAAACCCTTGTTGGCAAGCACAGAGGTCAGACGTTTCTTGTAGTTGGCCACCAGGTTTGCACACATCTCAGGAGGGATTTTGTCCCACTCCTCTTTGCAGATCTTCTCCAAGTCATTAAGGTTTCGAGGCTGACGTTTGGCAACTCGAACCTTCAGCTCCCTCCACAGATTTTCTATGGGATTAAGGTCTGCCTTGGCCGTGTGTTTTGGGTCATTGTCATGCTGGAATACCCATCCACGACCCATTTTCAATGCCCTGGCTGAGGGAAGGAGGTTCTCACCCAAGATTTGACGGTACATGGCCCCATCCATCGTCCCTTTGATGCGGTGAAGTTGTCCTGTCCCCTTAGCGGAAAAACACCCCCAAAGCATAATGTTTCCACCTCCATGTTTGACGGTGGGGATGGTGTTCTTGGAGTCATAGGCAGCATTCCTCTTCCTCCAAACACGGCGAGTTGAGTTGATGCCAAAGAGCTCAATTTTGGTCTCATCTGACCACAACACTTTCACCTAGTTCTCCTCTGAATCATTCAGATGTTCATTGGCAAACTTCAGACGGGCCTGTATATGTGCTTTCTTGAGCAGGGGGACCTTGCGGGCACTGCAGGATTTCAGTCCTTCACGGCGTAGTGTGTTACCAATTGTTTTCTTGGTGACTATGGTCCCAGCTGCCTTGAGCTCATTGACAAGATCCTCCCGTGTAGTTCTGGGCTGATTCCTCACTGTTCTCATGATCATTGCAACTCCACGAGGTGAGATCTTGCATGGAGCCCCAGGCCGAGGGAGATTGACAGTTATTTTGTGTTTCTTCCATTTGCGAATAATCGCACCAACTGTTGTCACCTTCTCACCAAGCTGCTTGGCGATGGTCTTGTAGCCCATTCCAGCCTTGTGTAGGTCTACGATCTTGTCCCTGACATCCTTGGAGAGCTCTTTGGGCTTGGCCATGGTGGAGAGTTTGGAATCTGATTGATTGATTGCTTCTGTGGACAGGTGTCTTTTATACACGTAACAAGCTGAGATTAGGAGCACTCCCTTCAAGAGTGTGCTCCTAATCTCAGTGTCACGCTCGTGGATAGACGGCTCGGACCAAGGTGCAGCATGGTAGGCGAACATTTTAATAAAAAAATGAACAAAGATCAAACAACAAAATGCACACAAACGTAAAGTACTGTAGGCTACAAAGCCACTACACAAAACCAAGATCCCACAAACTAAGGTGGGAAAACAGGCTGCCTAAGTATGATCCCCAATCAGAGACAACGATAGACAGCTGCCTCTGATTGGGAACCATACCCAGCCAACAAAGAAATAGACAAACTAGAATGCCCACCCAAATCACACCCTGACCTAACCAAAATAGAGAATAAAAGGGATCTCTAAGGTCAGGGCGTGACAGTACCCCCCACAAAGGTGTGGACTCCGGCATCAAAACCTGACTCATTAGGGGAGGGTCCGGGCGGGCATCTAGCCTCGGTGGCGCCTCTGGTGCGGGGATCGTCGCCGGAAGCTCCGGACCGTGGATCGTCGCCGGAGGACCCGGACCGTGGATCGTTGCCGGACACTCCGGACCGTGGATCGTCGCCGGAAGCTCCGGACCGTGGATCGTCGCCGGAGGAACCGGACCGTGGATCGTCGCCGGACACGCCGGACCGTGGATCGTCGCCGGAAGTTCCGGACCGTGGATCGTCGCCGGAGGAACCGGACCGTGGGTCGTCGTCAGAGACTCTGGACCGTAGATCGTCGCCGGAAACTCTGGACTGCCGACCGTCGCCGGAGACTCTGGACTGCCGACCGTCGCCGGAGACTCTGGACTGCCGACCGTCGCCGGAGACTCTGGACTGCCGACCGTCGCCGGAGACTCTGGACTGCCGACCGTCGCCGGAGACTCTGGACTGCAGACCGTCGCCGGAGACTCTGGACTGCAGACTGTCGCCGGAGACTCTGGACTGCAGACTGTTGCTGGAGACTCTGGACTGCAGACCGTCGCTGGAGGCTTCGTGCCATGGATCGTCACTGGAGGCTTCGGGCCATGGATCGTCACTGGAGGCTTCGGGCCATGGATCATCACTGGAGGCTCCGGGCCATGGACCATCACTGGAGGCTTCATGCCATGGATTATCACTGGAGGCTTCCGGCCATGGATCATCACTGGAGGATCCGGGCCATGGACCATCACTGGAGGCTTCGTGCCATGGATCATCACTGGAGGCTTCGGGCCATGGATCATCACTGGAGGCGTTGGGCCATGGATCATCACTGGAGGCGTTGGGCCATGGATCATCACTGGAGCCCGGCAAGTGCGGGGCGCTGGCACAGGACGCACTGGGCTGTGAAGGCGCACTGGCGACACAGTGCGTAGAGCCGGCGCAGGATATACTGGGCCGTGGAGGCGCACTGGAGGTCTGGAGCATAGAGCTGGCACAACCTGTCCTGGCTGGACGCTCACTTTAGCCCGTCAAGTGCGGGGCGCGGGCACAGGACACACTGGGCTGTGAAGGCGCACTGGCGACACAGTGCGTAGAGCCGGCACAACCTGTCCTGGCTGGACGCTCACTTTAGCCCGGCAAGTGCGGGGCGCGGGCACAGGACGCACTGGGCTGTGAAGGCGCACTGGCAACACAGTGCGTAGGACCGGTGCAGGATATACTGGACCGAGGAGGCGTACTGGAGACCAGGAGCGCTGAGCCGGCACAACCCGTCCTGGCTGGACGCTCACTTTAGCCCGGCAAGTGCGGGGCCCGGGCACCAAGCGCACCGGGCTGTGAATGCGCACTGGAGACACAGTGCGTATCACCGCATAACAGGGTGCCTGAACGATCCCACGCTCTTTAAAGCGAGTGCGGGGAGTTGGCTCTGGTCTGAAACCTGGCTCCGCCAACCACCCTGTGTGCCCCCCAAAAAAATATATTTGGGGCTGCCTCTCGGGCTTCCTTCGTGGTCATGAACTACGAAGTCGCCGTTGATCCTCCCTCGCTACCTCCGTCTGCTCCCATGGAAGGCGATCCCTTCCTGCCTGGGTCTCCTCCTTCGCCCAGGGTCCCTTTCCGGCAAATATCTCCTCCCATGTCCAGAATGTCTTCCCCACCTGTGTCCAGAAACGTAAAGTACTGTAGGCTACAAAGCCACTACACAAAACCAAGATCCCACAAACAGGCTGCCTAAGTATGATCCCCAATCAGAGACAACGATAAACAGCTGCCTCTGATTGGGAACCATACCTGGCCAACAAAGAAATAGACAAACTAGAATGCCCACCCAAATCACACCCTGACCTAACCAAATAGAGAATAAAAGGGATCTCTAAGGTCAGGGCGTGACACTCAGCTCGTTACCTGTATAAAAGACAGCTGGGAGCCAGAAATCTTTCTACTTATTTCCCTCATTAAAATGCAAATACATTTATAACATTTTTGACATGCGTTTTTCTGGATTTTTTTGTTGTTATTCTGTCTCTCACTGTTCAAATAAACCTACCATTAAAATTATAGACTGATTATTTCTTTGTCAGTGGGCAAACGTACAAAATCAGCAGGGGATCAAAAACATTTTTCCCTCACTGTACATACACACACACACGAATACCTATACACAGGTACTGGCGCAACAGCAAACACTCACGATCAACCCACACTTGGAACTTCAGGATTTGAATGGTAAAAGATCACAGTTTAGCTTTAGCAGAAACACCAGCGCTAGTAGAACGGCTCTACCTGTGAAGAATACTAGGGAAAGAGTTGTGGTATAAATGTGTTGAGCTACATGGATGAGCAATTCTGCTCCAGATGACTGAGTGAGAGTATGTTCAGTAGGGGGTTCAGAGTAGGACTTTGATCATTACCAAGTGTGACAGAAGACTTCTGACAGAGAACCCCGCCTCTCGCACACTATTACACACACACGAACACACACACACACACACACACACACACACACACACACACACACATCCATCTCTAATTCCACAATCTATTTTCATTTCTCAAGGTGTTTTATTGATGCGGTTCTTCTCTGAGTTTTTGGTTAGCTGAATGAAATGCTAATCACTTTAAAAGTTCTGTTTGAGACACCGTTTTCATACAAAAATCTATTCCAAGCGCTCTTTCTAGCAGTGCAGCCCTGCAATCATCAGCTAATCTGTTTAATATCCAGCAGAAGGTATGAATGGGAATGAGTCCCAAATGGCACCCTATTTTCTTTATAGTGCATTACTTGCAATATATAGGGAACAGGGTACCATTTGGGACGTAGCCAGGGACTTCCTGTTTCCTGTGGAAGAGAAGGGATGCAGGGCCAGGGAGAGAGTCTGTGCTTGGTCACAATCTGCCTCTGCTTTGTCCTGCTGACAGTGATATATATTTATATCCAGGTTACAGTTTATTTTAGGAGACTTGGTTCTCTGAGGCTAAGGGCCTCTTTACACTACACTACTTTGAAAACACAAACGAGGTCCAGGAGAGATACTTGTGTAATGTAAAGAGACGGATCTAGATTCAAATCTCTCTTTAAGGGATGTCTCCCACACTGGCTCCAGAGGTAGTGTGGGAGACATTTACACCACATACCCCCCTCTGAGTGGTGCAGTGTAAAGACAACTGCTTTCCCACACCATGTCCATGCAAGGATGACCTTAATTACCTTAATACCAGTAGACAGCATTTTCTCTCTGTTAGCCAAATGGAAAATTAAAGGCTTTTTAAATATATTTTAAAATATCCACACATTTGTGAATCATTGCATTAATCCAGTTTGCAACACTATGTACAAAATGGTTTAGATTAGAAGCTCCTGTATAGTTTGAATTGCTATCCTTATTTTGTTTGTCTATAAACTATGCTATTTACGGTATGCTAATAGCTGCACTCACACATGAAGCAGGAATGTGACTTTGACCACACCGCATCCAAGGCTAGTGTAAACAGCAAAGTTGCAAATCTGATGTTGAAGAGAGCTAGATATCACTAAACATATTTGACTAATGTAAATCCACTTGTAAGTCAAGTCCCTCCTTTGCTCCCCCACCTCCCCAGCCCACCATAGTTTGATCAGTGTTATGGCCAGTGTTACTATAAGACCGGAAAAAGCTGTATTCACAGGATGTGTGTGTGTGTGTGTGTGTTTGTGTGTGTGTGTGTGTGTGTGTTAGGGGGAGGAAAGGGAATTAAACAGTGCTCCCTTCTACATTCATGACAGCACAGTAAGACAGACAGCCAGTCCCGCTGTGAGGTTGTCATGGCTACAACAGGAAGATGGAATGCAGTAAATATATTTATTTACATCAACCCCATCCTCAGTCATCATAACTAATCTACACTCACTTTCTGACACACACACAGTCACACTCATGCGCACACACACACATTCGCACAGACACACATGCGCACACACACACACACACACACACACACACGTATTGCCTTCCATTACAGTACAGTGTAATTAAACCATTTACATACACATTCTCTCGCTCTCTTTTTCTCAGTTGGTCTTGTTATGGTCTTTCAGGAGAAAGGTCAAAACACGCCAGGAAACTAGCAATCCTGTCAGAGAGGGGGAGGAGGGATGCGGGGCATTTTATTTTTGTAAAGGCAACAATCATTGTCACACAAACAGCATGCGCTGACCTCGAAAAATGAATGAGGAGAATGAAAAATATGAATTTGACTCTCTGTCAATGCCAAGAGCCTGTCAGCAGTGGAATGGGATTGGGAGGGCAGACGGCTGAGGTTAGAACGAACAGCACTAGGCTTCATTTCAATGGAGATGAATAGGGAGATATAACAGGGGAGAGCGCCTGATGATAAGGCGTACATAACAAGGCCTTTCTTTACCTGCGACTACCCAGAGACATGCTGGTGCCTGGGCGTGGATAAACATCTGATTTCATCATCAGATCATGTCCCATTTTCTGTAGTGTCCAATAATGTCAAGTTTGTATTATGCTTTCCCACTTATGCTTTTTCACAGCGACCATTTGGAGAGGGATAATTTTAATTTCCAATTTCTATTTTGTTTAGTGTTTTAGAAACTACAGATTGAGGAAATTCGAAAACGTTCTTATTCTTTTCTGCAAGCAAATCCCTGGACCTCACTGACCACAGATTAATGGAGCAAAGGAAAGACAGAGAGGGTGTGAGAAGAAAGAGAGAGGGAGAGGGAGAGAGTGAACGACAGAGGTAGTTAGTGGAGGAGTGGAGAAGGACAGTAACGGGAGAAAGAAAGAGACTAAACTGGTCAACTGGAGATGAAGCCCCGTGTTGTGTGTGCTTTAGGGAAGTAATGGTCGCTATGGAGAAGCAGTGGTCGCTATGGTAACCCAGGGAGCGCGGGTCAACGGCTCCAGGAATGTGTTTGCACACAGAGGGGGGATGATGAGAGGAGGACCCCGCTGGTACAGTTAAAGAGGGCTGTGAATATCTGCACCTCTGTGGGGGGTGTGGGGACAACTGCCACACAACTGGTGCCATCCCACACCAGGAGGGCAGAGGGGCAGGAGAGGGCAGGGTGAAGCGGGTTGACAGGGTGAACCCTGAAAATGATATTCCACTGTATGTGTGTGTGTTTGTGTGTGTGTGTGTGTACTCCCTGTTCAGTTCACTCACTGTGCCCTTAATGCTTGATACAAATTGCAGGATGTCAGCATCACCTCCCAATGACAGTTCATCTTCCCCTTCCACCAGAAACACACACACACACACACACACCGACTCGTTCCTGCTTTCCAGACCACAGAACAGACACGCTCACTCAAGCACAAAATGTGAAGTTCAAGCAAGAAAATTCAGTCACTTTTCCCACCGCATTTCTACCTCATTCAGAGTCAAGCACGATTAAGATGCTTAAACTGACACGCAAACACCCCCAACCTCACACACAAACACAAACACACGCACACACAGATCTAGTGGTTAGATTAACACAGCATATCTGGTGGAGCTAGTCCTCCCTGTATTTGTCATGGAATCCAAGTTGACAGACGCTCTAGTCCTAACACATATACAAAACCAGTGACATTCTGTCCCTGTTCCTGTCTCTGACCCCCTTACAATGGCCTTGATGACCTGTAGCTCTCACACGGCCCCAAAGATCAGCCCATGGACCAGACCTTGACCCCAATTGCCACACGACTCGCCTTACTTTGACCTTTTGACATGGTTCAGTTCAATGGCTGCTGCTGGGACTCTGTGATCCACACTTGTCACCCTACCCATGAATGCCCCTAATATTTCAACTATGAATGTCCCTTTTCAATCATGGGGGCCATACAGAATGTATCCATAAAGCCTTAAATGCTTGTTGTGGTATTATGCAGGTGGGGAAAGCACTTAGACACAGACATGAAGTGATTACTTAGACACATTTTTCAGTGAGAGAAACAAAAGCCATTCCATTCGCAGAGCAGTGATAATCTGTCTATGTCCATGTATCACCTCTGCATCTCGGCTCAGACTGCCACACTTTCAATAACATTGTCAGCTTCAGAGGCTGGCAGTCACACTGTTAGACAGGACCTGGTAACACAGACGTCTGTGCCAGAACTCGAAGACCCAGTCCAGGATCCGAGGCCAGGGAAAGAGAACAGCTATCCACTTTAGAGCCAGGCATTGAAGCTATTTTTGAGAGGCCCTTAAGATTGTTTTTGTCACACTGGTTCAACAGGCTACACTCAATCTTGTTTTGAATCAATCGTGTTCACCTGTTGGTGATGAGAAAAGTCATATTCTGAAAGAATAAAAAACACAAAACTTGTGTCAAATCCCTTATATACGTTACGCACATATAACCTGCTTTAGATTTGAATGAAGGGCTGTACTTTGCCATCCATCTTTAAAAGTTTGGTGATGCTTCTTGTTGGAGTCATGCACTGTGTATAGTAGCTATAGTGCTGTGCCTACTGACTACATGCCATACTGTATGCCTGTCATGGCTGCTCTTATTCTCAGATGTGTAGCCCTTCCTTCGCCACAGCCCTCCACTCTGTCTCTGTACCCCCCGCCAGCTCCCCTCTAAGACATCGTTCTGCAGCTCGCTGCACTTAAAGAGCTGAACTGTCTGCTTGTGGAGCAGTGAAATGGAAAAATTTAATCGCATTAAAATAAAAACCTTCTCCTTTCATTTGTAAATTCCTGGGACACGCTTTTCCCCCACATCCGTGCTCTGACATGGCTGGTGGACCTAGAAACATCCCACCCCCTTACCTCAGCTCCTTCCATGTGTCTCCATTCAAGAGCAGAGGATCCAGGATCTGCTCCACCTACCCCCACCCCCTTTCTCTCCTTCAGCTCTGTCTTGCTCCTCTAATTCCATTTATCCTTTTTTAAATAAGACAGAGATCAAAGCAGACTGGCCTGGCCCCGCCCCTCCCCACATCGTCCTGCTCTCACTCTATCCAGAGCAGCATTGTCCTGGTCCATGTGTCACTCTCTCTTTCTCTCGCTCTCTCTCTCTCTTTGTGGGACCCTTTTCTGGTTTCGTGCCATGTCCAACCGCCTCCATTGTCATCTGGTTCCCTAAAGGACCCAACCGCCCTGGCAGCGCCCCCCCCTCACACCTACCTCCTTTTGGACCGTGATCTCCCTCCCTTCCCCTCCCTACACCACCCTCCACTCCACCCACTCCTGCTTCCATGGGGACGAGCCACCTGAAGAGAGCTGAGGATTAGCGGTCCAGTTCAAAGACTTGAGGAGTTTTGTCTGGGGGAAGGTCTTTGGGTAGGAGGGGGGGATGTTCTGTCTCTGGGCATCAGGAAGCCTGCCTGCTGCTGTGGCCCAAAGCCCAGTTCCTCTGAGGGGCTGTCTGGCCTGCCAACTCCAATCAGCTACAGACCACGGAGGGCCCCCACTAACAGCTAGCAGGTCACAGGTCAAGCGACCTAGCCTGACATACCCCGGCTCCACAGTCCTCTCTGCCTCCCTGGGCATATAATGCACCTAGCTAGCACGCTCAGTGGGACTAATCAATGCTCAGAGATATTGATCACAGGAGGGTCTTCACAGTGGGCATCAACTTTGACAACACTATTTATTGGATTCCTTTCCCTTTCTCCTTTTCACCTCATCACTAGCACTGAAAGGTGAAAGGATTGGGAAACTTTTTTCACTAATCAGGCCCCTACAGAGGTCACAGAAATTGGGAGGTAGCCACAATATATGTTCAATACCGTAATTTAGTGGGCAAATTAATTATTTGACCCAATTTTGCAATCTCACAGAGCTCCCAGTGTCAATGTTTCAATACACCAGTGGTTCGGTCAGGACCATGAAGAGGACTTTATTCACGTTTATTGCTATTATAGGTAGGATTTTTCAAACACACAAAACTTGTAGGAGCAATAATAGTGTTCAAACTCTGTTTTTGAGGATGTTCGTTTCTCCCATTTGGCTTACATTCCTACTGGATGGAGTAATGTAGACCACAGCACAATAGAGTAGCCTACACTTGGAAACAATTCTCCTCTTAGTCCAGTATTGCAATGTCAGCCAAACTCTAATGCCTGTGTGGTGTGTCGGTGTGCTGTGCTGTACTGGGCTGTACTTTGTTGATTAAAGCTACTGGCTGGCTGGCTGGCAGGCTGGAAGGCAGTACCTGTATAAGTGTTCCCTCTGCCCCCTTGTCTTTGTGTGTGATTGTTTATTGTGGAGGATAGCTAAGCTCGGTGGAGCTCCGTGTATTTTTTCTCGCTGGGATATTTCCCCGTGTGCCTTGTATTTTCCAGTGCGCCTGTTTTGCGCACTAGAATGTTTGACGCATTTCTGCATAACTCTGTATTTGCGGAATAAAGCCTGTTATTCTGTGATTTACCCTCCTGCGCCTGACTCCTTCGACATCACCTCATCACACACTTACATTTACAGAGTGGGTGAGCTCCATTCCTGACAGGCTGATCAGATTCAATAGCAGCCTCAGAAGCTGATAAATCCGGATGCCGCTTTGTAAGCTGTTTCATATGTAAGGCTCCTTGCAGACAGCCTACAAGGTAGAATCCTGACTTATCAGCCCAATCACTTGCAAATGAACTCAATGCCACAAAGAATTCATTTAAGGTTTTATTTACTAGACTAAATAAGTTGGGAAACAAGGTAGTTAAAGGCACGTTATAAAACAGGGTACAATGGGGTACAACACAGTTATTGAGGTGAGAGTCTCCACAGTATAACTGGCTTCCGTATTCAACTCAGGCAAATACAACAGAACATTCACAGGACTTTTGAGAATGACATGATCTTATTCATTAAAAGAGAAAATGTGAGAGGACTTCGTCAACTTAGGCTTTCACAACCGTGAAACTCTAGAGCTCACCAACCAGGAAAATACATTAACTAGGCTACCAATTAGCCTCCGATGTGAAGAGTGCCGAGACAGTATTGATCATGGGTTTGTAAATTAAACTTGCCGTCTTACAATACTCAATATTTATTTATTTATTTATCAAATCAAATGTTATTTGTCACATGCGCCGAATACAACAGGTGTAGACCTTACCGTGAAATGCTTACTTACAAGCCCTTAACCAACAATGCAGTTCAAGAAATAGAGTTAAGAAAATATTTACTAAATAAACTAAAGTAAAAAATAAAAAGTGACATAATAAAATAACAATTACGAGGCTATATACAGGGGGTACCGGTACCGAGTCAATGTGCAGGGGTACAGGTTAGTCGAGGTAATTTGTACATGTAGGTAGGGGTAAAGTGACTGTGCAGAGATAATAAACAGCGAGTAGGAGCAGTGTAAAAACAAAGGAGGGGGGTTAATGTGAATAGTCCGGGTGGCCATTTGATTAATTGTTCAGCAGTCTTATGGCTTAGGGGTAGAAGCTGTTAAGGAGCCTTTTGGACCTACAGTGGGGAGAACAAGTATTTGACACACTGCTGATTTTGCAGGTTTTCCTACTTACAAAGCATGTAGAGGTCTGTCATTTTTATCATAGGTACACTTCAACTGTGAGAGACGGAATCTAAAACAAAAATTTTGAAAATGACATTGTATGATTTTTAAGTAATTAATTTGCATTTTATTGCATGACATAAGTATTTGATACATCAGAAAAGCAGAACTTAATATTTGGTACAGAAACCTTTGTTTGCAATTACAGAGATCATACGTTTCCTTTAGGTCTTGCCTCCCTTGCCTCCTGAAATGCCTCCCGAGTGGCGCAGTGGTCTAAGGCACTGCATCGCAGTGCTAGCTGTGCCACTAGAGATCCTGGTTCGAATCCAGGCTCTGTCGTAGCCGGCCATGACCGGGAGACCCATGGGGCGGTGCATAATTGGCCCTGCAGGGATGTAACTCAGTTGGTAGAGCATGGCATTTGCAACGCCAGGGTTGTGGGTTCAATTCCCATGGGGGGCCAGTATGAAAAATAAAATAATGTAGGCACTCACTAGCTGTAAGTTGCTCTGGATAAGAGCGTCTGCAAAATGACAAAAAAAACTCCTTAGTTGCCCTGGCTGTGTGTTTCGGGTCGTTGTCATGCTGGAAGACCCAGCCATTACCCATCTTCAATGCTCTTACTGAGGGAAGGAGGTTGTTGGCCAAGATCTCGCGATACATGGCCCCATCCATCCTCCCCTCAATACGGTGCAGTCATCCCCAAAGAATGATGTTTCCACCTCCATGCTTCACGGTTGGGATGGTGTTCTTGGGGTTGTACCTATCCTTCTTCTTCCTCCAAACACGGCGAGTGGAGTTTAGACCAAAAAGCTCTATTTTTGTCTCATCAGACCACATGACCTTCTCCCATTCCTCCTCTGGATCATCCAGATGGTCATTGGCAAACTTCAGACGGGCCTGGACATGCGCTGGCTTGAGCAGGGGAACCTTGCGTGCACTGCAGGATTTTAATCCATGACGGCATAGTGTGTTACTAATGGTTTTCTTTGAGACTGTGGTCCCAGCTCTCTTTAGGTCATTGACCAGGTCCTGCCGTGTAGTTCTGGGCTGATCCCTCACCTTCCTCATGATCATTGATGCCCCACGAGGTGAGATCTTGCATGGAGCCCCAGACCGAGGGTGATTGACCGTCATCTTGAACTTCTTCCATTTTCTAATAATTGCGCCAACAGTTGTTGCCTTCTCACCAAGCTGCTTGTCTATTGTCCTGTAGCCCATCCCAGCCTTGTGCAGGTCTACAATTTTATCCCTGATGTCCTTACACAGCTCTCTGGTCTTGGCCATTGTGGAGAGGTTGGAGTCTGTTTGATTGCGTGTGTGGACAGGTGTCTTTTATACAGGTAACGAGTTCAAACAGGTGCAGTTAATACAGGTAATGAGTGGAGAACAGGAGGGCTTCTTAAAGAAAAACTAACAGGTCTGTGAGAGCCGGAATTCTTACTGGTTGGTAGGTGATCAAATACTTATGTCATGCAATAAAATGCAAATTAATTACTTAAAAATCATACAATGTGATTTTCTGGATTTTTGTTTTAGATTCCGTCTCTCACAGTTGAAGTGTACCTATGATAAAAATTACAGATCTCTACATGCTTTGTAAGTAGGAAAACCTGCAAAATCGGCAGTGTATCAAATACTTGTTCTCCCCACTGTATACTTGGCGCTCTGGTACCGCTTGCCGTGCGGTAGCAGAGAGAACAGTCTATTACTTGGGTGACTGGTGTCTTTGACAATTTTTTGGGCCTTCCTCTGACACCGCCTAGTATATAGGTCATGGATGGCACGAAGCTTGACCCCAGTGATGTACTGGGCCGTACGCACTACCCTCTGCAGCGCCTTACGGTCGGATGCAGAGCAGTTGCCATACCAGGCGGTGATGCAGCCGGTCAGGATGCTCTCGATGGTGCAGCTGTATAACTTTTTGAGGATCTGGGGACCCATGCCAAATATTTTCAGTCTCCTGAGGGGGAAAAGGTGTTGTCATGCTCACGTTGAGGGAGAGGTTGTTGTCCTGGCACCACACTGCCAGGTCTCTGACCTACTCCCTATAGGCTGTCTCATCGTTGTCGGTGATCAGGCCTACCACTATTGTGTCGTCAGCAAACTTAATGATGGTGTTGGAGTCGTGCTTGGCCACGCAGTCGTGGGTGAACAGGGAGTACAGGAGGGGACTAAACACCCACCCCTGAGGATCAGCGTGGCAGATGTGTTGTTGCCCACCCTTACCATCTGGGTGCGGCCTGTCAGGAAGTCCAGGATCCAGTTGCAGAGGGAGGTGTTTAGTCCCAGGGTCCTTAGCTTAGTGATGAGCTTTGTGGGCACTATGGTGTTGAACGCTGATCTGTAGTTAGTGAACAGCCTTCTCACATACATGTTCCTTTTGTCCAGGTGGGAAAGGACAGTGTGGAGTGCGATTGAGAACCTCCACCACTTTGCACACACAACTTCACTTTCAAAGGAGATGAAGAATGTAACAGGGTAATATTACTTGTATGTCAGTGTTGCCTGCCCAGTTGGATTCCGATTAGGATGGGATGGAGCCGGAATGGATGGTTGTCCAAGTCTCTCTCGACAGCAGTGCTGAGGCCAGCAGGCTGAAATAATTCACAGCCAAAGGAGCGATACCCACTTCTTCCTCTCTGTCAGTCCTCAGTCCAGGAAAGTAAAGTCTATTAGAGTTGTTTCCATGCAGCTTATTCTTTCTCAGTTCACAGCCGGGATGGATGGTGAACTTAGTTACTTCATTTTAAATGAGCCCACTGTGTGTTGTGCACGACCACCTCTGAGATGATTGCTTCGGTCTGAATAGAATAAGTATTCTTCGATAGATGTTTGGCTTCAAAGGAGGTATGGATCACTCTGTTCAACTGGCGTGGCCACACCGCAAAGAAACTTAATCTGACGTCTGATAGCAAGTCCTGTAATTTATATGGATACTCACAGAGGGCGGGCTGATTAGGGCGGACAGGGTGTCACAGGGACCACCCCGTTGATTCTGAGAATTCAGCACATCCATGTCCATTGACACAAACCTGAGAAGTGTCTACAACATGTCCTATTGTACAGAAAACAGTTCAACAGTCCCTAGGATGAAATACGTTCCAAACACGCCTTGGGTGAAATACACCCCCCCCCCCCCACCCCCCCCCCAATTTGAAGGGGTGTCCACATACTTTTGTATATATAGTGTATATATATATATATATTTATATATTCAGTTTCAGCCGCAGGGCCGGAAGTGTCTGTTTTGGCATGAGGTGCTTCTGGAGTTAAAGTAAAACCAACACTGTAACCAACCAATCAACCAAACCAACCAACCTGACCTACCCCAATCACCAACCCAAGGTTGCTGGAGCTGTAAGTGTGAACAGAATATATTCTACAAAATATGTATCTTATGAAACAGTGTAAAAGGGGCCCTACTCTCATCTTATCTCTACCCAACCACCACATTATACAACTTTAGAAGCACGGCATCCAACTGCGAGCCATCCTGAAGGCGTACCAGCAACACCTGACCTAAAAACCTGCTGCCACCCGGCCAGCTGACCTGCGACCTGCCAGTACCCCAGTCGACTACCAGTGCTTTGCACACAGATCATCCAACACCCCCCCCCCCACACCTGTCGTGTAGGTCACCCAAACCACCTGATCTGTTTCCATGGTGATGGACACCAGAGTACAGGATTCACCTCAGATCCCTCTCCCTCATAATCACAGGTCTGTCAACCGGCCAGAAATATCTTATCCACCAATCCGCACATGGACGAATGGACACACGCAAACACACACACAGACACACTTGCGCGTCAGACAATCAGGTCTCAGCCTTTTCATTACAAAGCAATCGTAGCCATAAATATACAATGATCTCTATGATTGTAGCATGGAAAACAGGCACATTTACCACCACTATTGCTTTGTGATTCTCAGACCAACCAATATTACTTTTAGTATATATTTTTAATCACCATTGGGATTCTATCCCGATGTTCAGGCCCAAATAGACCTATGAAACTGTAGAAAAGATTGAAAGATTGAAAACAAAATACAGAGCTGCTGACTAAGGAACATGGATACTGGGTAAAAGCATAGAGAAATTAGGAAAGACAAAGGAAATGAAAAAGACAAAAGTACAGAGATATGTTTGACACACTTCTGTCTTTTAGCTTTTCAGACAAATTCTGGGAAGGATGAGACATTGCCTCATTCAGTAAATGTGTGTTTTTCAATGATGGCAACATTTTCCATTAAAGTTCCACAGAAAGAGCAGGATACGTTTTTGCTGCAACTTTTAAGAAATCAAAATAAACTTTATATTGCCAAGTTTAGAGGGTGATTCTTAAGTTTAGTGGGGGATTCCTTAGGGTCTAAGTTTGGCACTGTAGTATTTTAGTCTTTTTCCAGACAGGGAGTGACTTGGATTAGAGTATATGAGTGTATGATTGAATGTGTCAAAACAGGTACTTTATTCTTTGATCACATAGCTGAGATAAATATATATATTACATTTCTTTACATTACAGTTTAGTCATTTAGCAGACAGTCTTATCCAGAGCGACTTACAAGAGCAGTAAGGGTTAGGTGCCTTGCTCAAGGGCACATCATTTCACCAAGTCGACTTGGAAATTCAAACCAGTGACCTGTCGGTTACTGGCCCAACACTCTTAACCGCTAGGCTACCCATGGCAGCAGGTAGATTTTTATATATATATTAAATCAGGGGGCACCCCTACTTCCCACAGCTATGAGGCTACCTGACACCCAACTACAGCACAATGGGTTCTTGTCCATGATATCGGTTGATTGATTTCTAAGAACATGGTAGTTAATCCTTTAGGTTTTACATTGAATCCTATATGTTCACATGCTTGGTGGTGTACTCTCCCCTTCAAGCCTGATCAGTAAAACAAACAAAAGCAGATTACTGTTAAAGGATTAGAGCTTTACCCAACATAGGACAGATTCTTAAAATTGTCCGGTATTATGGATCTACTGTCTTTCACAGGGCTATAACGGTAGCGATCAAAAATCATAGTGTAGTATAACAAAAAGTCTGTTGGTTTTTGTAGTTGTCTTCGGCATGGCTCCCTCTGCTGCACTACTGAGTAATTACTGAGACATATTTTGTATTTATTTTTTATTTGTATTTTATATTTTTTAGGGGGTAGATCAGCTTTAATATTACAGATAGATTGTAACTTCCATCAATGTAATTGTCTGCAACACTTCCAATCCCCCATATGTTTATTTTTTCTCGCATACATATATATACATATACAGTGCTATGAAAAAGTATTTGCCCCCTTTCTAATTTTCTCTACTTTTGCATATTTGTGATACTGAATGTTATCAGATCTTCAACCAAAACCTAATATTAGATAAAGGGAACATAGGTGAACAAATAACACAACAATTACATATTTATTTCATAAACAAAGTTCAATTCCCCTGTGTAAAAAAGTAATTGCCCCCTTACACTCAATAAATGGTTGTGCCACCTTTAGCTGCAATGACTCCAACCAAATGCTTCCTGTAGTTGTTGATCAGTCTCTCACGTTGCTGTGGAGGAATTTTGGCCCACTCTTCCATGCAGAACTACTTTAACTCAGTGACGTGTGGGTTTTCAAGCATGAACTGCTCGTTTCAAGTCCTGCCACAACATCTCAATTGGGATTAGGTCTGGACTACAATTTTCATGTAGACTTGATTGTGTGTTTTGGATCATTGTCTTGCTGCATGACCCAGCTGCGCTTCAGCTTCAGCTCACAGACGGATGGTCTGACATTCTCCTGTAGAATTCTCTGATACAGAGCAGAATTCATGGTTCCTTCTATTAAGGCAAGTCGTCCAGGTCCTGAGGCAGCAAAGCATCCCCAAACCATCACACCACCACCACCATGCTTGACCTTTGGTATGATGTTCTTACTGTGGAATGCATTTGTAACCGACTTGCCAAAACTATTGTTTGTTAACAATACATTTGTGGAGTGGTTGAAAAACAACTTTTAATGACTCCAACCTAAGTGTATGTAAACCTCCGACTTCAACTGTATATATAGCTATTTAAAAATGTATATCTATTCAAGTATCTTGCATATCTTATTTTCCATCATTATCAATTAATATGTGTAATAATGTCGGCAGTTCATGCGTAGGATTTTAACCTATAACGCGGATTGCCATTGTATTACATTACATTTTTGACAAGCAATATTATTATTTTAGCAAACAATTATTATGGTTCATCCTATATTCTCCCTGTCATGATCGTTCATGAACGGGACGGACCAAGGCGCAGCGTGATATGCGTACATGTTTATTTTAATGAATAAACAACTGACAAAACAATAAACAAACGAAACGGGAAGTCCAAGGTAGAACACAAAACATACCTACACGGAACAAGATCCCACAACCCACTAGTGCCAATAGGCTGCCTAAGTATGGTCCCCAATCAGAGACAACGAGCGACAGCTGCCTCTGATTGGGAACCACACCGGCCAACATAGAAATAGACATACTAGATTCTACAACATAGAACTAACACAACAAGGAATACACACACCCTGACTCAACATATAAGCGTCCCCTGAGTCAGGGCGTGACACTCCCTAACATCCTTACCCCCTTGCAACAGATGTGGGATAAACACACACGCATACACTCAACCCCTTTCCTCCACAATCAACCATAAGATCAGATGCTCAACGGTTTTTACATCCCAGAGCCCAACTCAAGAAAGGACCTGATTTATGAATGCTTATACAGTTACAGCTGTTTGAGAAAGCATGCAAGATTGAGCAAAATTTGAGATTTAATTAATCTATTTAATCTATGTTAAGTCCTAGGTGATGGAGATCAGATTCACCCTCTTCACCTGAGACACAAACACACTGGTCCCCCGTTGTAACCCTTTTCCCCAAGCATCTCCGTGCAGTCAGACCTTTGATTATTTTGTGCCACAATAATAAGCCCCCTCTCTGATTGTCCGAGTGTGACCCCCTCCCCATGGGTTACTGCAGCCAGTGTTGCCAGTACTGCCACTACCTGGGTGGGGGTACCCCACCGGAATCCCCACCGGCTAGGTACAAGGTCGTCAAGGTTCTCATTAGCAGCTTTGAGAATTTCCTTGTATATTATGCTCTCCCATCAGGGGGCTCTGGCTTTGTAGGACCAACCCTGCTAGGCAGTGTCACGGTTTCGGCCGAGACTGCTCCTCCTCCTGGTTCGGGCAGGCTTCGGCGTTCGCCGTCCCCGGAGTACTAGCTGCCACCGTTGTATGTTTCGTGGTGTGATTGCTTTAGTCTGTCTTGTACACCTGTGTCTGTTTGTGTTCTGATTACGTGTGTTGTTGTTTGCCTGTCGTGCGGAGCTGCGTGTTTGAGCTCTGTTAGTTTTGTTTATTGTTTTACGCATGTTGCGTAATTCCCTCGCCTCCGTTTGTTTTCGAGGTCGTGTATTGTTTTGTTGCACTTTGGACTAGTAAAGTCTTTTTGGACGAATCCTCTGTGTCCTGCGCCTGACTCCTCCACCACATCCACATCGGTTCTTTTGACAGAACAACACACCTAACTATGGAGTCAGCAGGAGCAGCGGCGGCACCCAAGTCGCTGGAAGAGCGGATCAGCTATCAAGACACCATGATCCGGCAACTTGGGGCCGCCATGGACGAGGTGTCCAACACTCTGCGCCGGTTGGTGACTGGAGAGGTGCCTACGCCTTCTTACTCCATCCCATCACCAACGGCCAGTCCTCCTCTCTCAGCACCGGAACCCAGTGGCATTCGGCTCTCGCTCCCGAGGGCATATGACGGTTCTGCAGCCGGGTGTCAGGGGTTCCTCCTGCAGGTGGAACTCTACCTGGCTACCATACACCCAGCACCCTCGGGATACGAGAGCGTCTCCGCCCTCATCTCCTGTCTATCCGGCAAGGCGTTGGAGTGGGCCAACGCCGAATGGAGGGGAATAGACGCCGCTACCATCACCTATGCGGAGTTCTTTCGCCGCTTCAGGGCTGTCTTCGATCACCCACCTGAAGGGAAAGCGGCGGGGGAGCGTCTGTTCCACCTCCGACAGGGGAAGAGGAGCGCACAGGAGTTCGCACTGGAGTTCCGGACGCTAGCGGCGGATGCGGGGTGGAATGAGAGGGCCCTCATCGACCATTACCGGTGCAGCCTACGAGAGGACGTTCGTCGTGAGCTGGCCTGCAGGGACACCAACCTATCATTCGACCAGTTGGTGGACATCTCCATACGTCTCGACACCCTGCTGGCTACCCGCGGACGTCCCGCAGTGGGGGCCGACCATTCCACCCTCCAGCACCTCCGAGCCGATTCCCATGGAGCTCGGGGGTGCTGGCGCTAGAGAGAGGAGGAGAGAGAACCCGAGGGGGGCCACCCCCTGCACCAACTGTGGCCGTGGAGGACACACCGCGGCCAGGTGCTGGGGAGGGTCTCCTGGGAGAGGGGACAACAGGTCACGCACTGGGGAGTCATTTCAGGTGAGTAGGCGCCCCACTTACCCAGAGCTTTCTGTTGGTCACATGAGTATTCCTGTGAGATTTCCACAGGTGGCACCTCATTCCCAGCATAAGGCGCTAGTAGATTCAGGCGCAGCTGGGAATTTTATTGATCGGGCATTTTGTTATAGGTTTGGAATTCCCCTTCGGCCGGTAGAAGCCCCCTTTCCTGTCCACGCCTTAGACAGCCGGCCGTTTACGATGACGGCGCAGGGGGGTCATGAGGAGATCATTCAGTTTTATCTGATTGACTCTCCTGCGTACCCCGTGGTGTTGGGGCTTCCCTGGTTAAGCACCCATGATCCTACCATTGCGTGGCAACAGAGGGCTCTTATGGAGTGGTCTGCCCAGTGTGTAGGGAGATGTCTAGGTGTTTCCTTAGGTGCGACCTCGGTTGAGAGTCCAAACCAAGTGCCCGCAATGCGCATTCCCCCCGAGTATGAGGACTTAGCACTCGTGTTCAGCAAGATGAGGGCAACACGGCTACCACCTCATAGACAGGGGGACTGTGCGATAAATCTCCAAACAGGAGCGGCTCTTCCGCGGAGCCGTGTGTATCCCCTGTCTCAAGAGGAGACAGCGGCTATGGAGACTTACATAGCCGAGTCCTTGGCACAGGGATACATACGGTCCTCCACTTCCCCGGTTTCCTCGAGTTTCTTCTTTGTGAAGAAGAAGGACGGGGGTTTGCGCCCGTGTATTGATTACCGTAGTCTCAATCAGATCACGGTTAAGTACAGTTACCCTCTTCCACTGATTGCGACTATGACGGAGTCATTACGCGGAGCGCAGTTCTTCACAAAGTTGGATCTCAGGAGCGCTGCATAATCTGGTGCGCATTAGGGAGGGGGGGATGAATGGAAAACGGCATTTAGCACCACCTCGGGTCATTACGAGTATCTCGTCATGCCATACGGGCTAATGAATGCTCCTTCAGTCTTCCAATCCTTTGTTGACAAGATTTTCCGGGACATGCATGGGCAGGGTGTGGTAGTGTACATCGACGACATCCTAGTGTACTCTTCTACACGAGCCGAGCATGTAGCCCTGGTGCGCCGAGTGTTGAGAAGACTGTTGGAGCATGACTTGTATGTCAAGGCAGAGAAATGCCTGTTCTTCCAGGAGTCCGTCTCCTTTTTGGGTTATCGGTTGTCCGCGTCTGGTGTGGAGATAGAGGTAGACCGTGTGTCGGCCGTGCGTAATTGGCAAACTCCAACCACTGTAAAAGAGGTGCAGCAGTTCTTGGGTTTTGCTAATTACTACCGGAGGTTTATTCGGGGCTTTGGACAGGTTGCAGCGCCCATTACGTCCCTGTTAAAGGGGGGTCCGGTTCGTCTGCAGTGGTCAGCTGAGGCGGACAGGGCATTTGTCAAACTGAAGAACCTGTTCACCTCGGCCCCGGTGCTGGCGCATCCGGATACCTCTTTACCATTCCAAGTAGAGGTAGACGCGTCCGAGACCGGTATTGGGGCAGTCCTGTCACAACGGTCCGGCACGCCACCTAAGCTCCGCCCCTGTGCGTTCTACTCTAAGAAACTCAGCTCGGCGGAGCGCAATTATGACGTTGGGGACAGGGAGCTGTTAGCTGTAGTCCAGGCCCTAAAGGTGTGGAGGCATTGGCTTGAGGGGGGCTCAACACCCTTTCCTCATTCTGACCGATCACCGTAACCTGGAGTACATCCGGGCAGCTAGGAGATTGAACCCTCGTCAGGCTAGGTGGAACATGTTCCTGACCCGGTTTGTTTTTAAGATCACATACATCCCAGGGTCCCAGAACGGTAAGGCAGACGCCCTGTCCCGGCGGTATGACACAGAGGAGAGGTCCATTGAGCCCACTTCCATACTGCCGGAGTCTTGTCTGGTGGCTCCGGTGGTATGGGAGGTCGATACGGAAATCGAGCGGGCACTGCGTGCCGACCCTACTCCCCCCGAGTGTCCTGTGGGGCGGAAGTACGTTCCGCTCGAGGTTCGTGATCGTCTTATGTATTGGGCTCATACATCACCCTCCTCTGGACATCCAGGTATTGGCCGGACAGTGCACTGCCTTAGCGTGAAATACTGGTGGCCAACGTTAGCTAAGGATATGAGGGTTTATGTCTCCTCCTGCTCGGTGTGCGCCCAGTGTAAGGCGCCTAGACATTTGCCCAGGGGTAAGTTACATCCCCTGCCCGTTCCACAACGACCATGGTCCCACCTCTCGGTGGATTTTGTGACCGACCTACCCCCTTCCCAGGGGAATACCACCATTTTGGTCGTTGTGGATCGGTTTTCCAAGGCCTGTCGTCTCCTCCCAATGCCGGGTCTCCCTACTGCCCTACAGACCGCCGAGGCCCTATTTACCCACGTGTTCCGGCACTATGGGGTCCCCGAGGATATTGTGTCTGACCGAGGTCCCCAGTTTACCTCCAGAGTCTGGGGGGCGTTCATGGAACGCTTGGGGGTCTCGGTGAGCCTTACCTCGGGGTACCACCCAGAGAGCAATGGGCAGGTTGAACGAGTCAACCAGGATGTGGGTAGGTTTTTGAGGTCCTATTGCCGGGACCGGCCGGAGGAGTGGTCCAGGTATATCCCCTGGGCCGAGATGGCCCAGAACTCTCTCCGCCACTCCTCCACCGGTTTAACACCTTTCCAGTGTGTTTTAGGGTATCAGCCGGTCCTGGCACCGTGGCACGAGAGCCAGATAGAGGCCCCTGCGGTGGACGAGTGGATTCGGCGCTCGGAGGAGACGTGGGACGCTGCCCATGTCCATCTGCAGCGGGCCATCCGTCAACAAAAGGCGAGCGCCGATCGCCACCGCAGTGAGGGACCGGTGTACGCACCGGGAGATCGAGTCTGGCTCTCGACTCGAAACCTGCCCCTCCACCTGCCCTGCCGGAAGCTGGGTCGGGCGGTTTGTGGGGCCCTTCAAAGTCCTGAGAAGATTGAACGAGGTGTGTTACAGGTTACAACTGCCTATTGAATACAAAAATATTAACCCCTCGTTCCATGTGTCTCTTCTCAGGCCGGTGGTAGCTGGCCCACTCCAAGAAGATGAGATAGGAGAGACCCCTCCGCCCCCTTTGGACATCGAGGGGGCCCCCGGCGACAGGGTCCGGACCATCTTGGACTCGAGGCGCCGGATGAGTGGTCTCCAGTATCTCGTGGAGTGGGAGGGGTACGGTCCGGAGGAACGGTGCTGGGTGCCTAGGAGGGACATCCTCGATCCATCCCTCCTGACTGAGTTCCACCGTGGGCATCCCACGCGCGCCGGGTCCGCGTCCTCCTGGCCGTCCCCGAGGCCGGGTCGGCGCACGGCTGGAGCCGCGCGTCGAGGGGGGGTACTGTCACGGTTTCGGCCGAGACTGCTCCTCCTCCTGGTTCGGGCAGGCTTCGGCGTTCGCCGTCCCCAGAGTACTAGCTGCCACCGTTGTATGTTTCTGTGGTGTGATTGCTTTAGTCTGTCTTGTACACCTGTGTCTGTTTGTGTTCTGATTACGTGTCCTATAAGTTCCCTGTTTTGTATTAGTTAGATTGTGTGTTGTTGTTTGCCTGTCGTGCGGAGCTGCGTGTTTGAGCTCTGTTAGTTTTGTTTATTGTTTTACGCATGTTGCGTAATTCCCTCGCCTCCGTTTGTTTTCGAGGTCGTGTATTGTTTTGTTGCACTTTGGACTAGTAAAGTATTTTTGGACGAATCCTCTGTGTCCTGCGCCTGACTCCTCCACCACATCCACATCGGTTCTTTTGACAGGCAGGCTCAGAATCTTGAGGGGGCGGTGCTGCTCAAGTAGGTCTCTGACCGCATTTATTTTTCTGTTTTGGCTGCATATAGGCAACTCACAGCAGGTCCATAAAACAGATGGGGACTTCTCTTTGATGTATGGGTCGCTCAGGTGGGTGTCTAGGATATAGGGTTGGGGATCGTTCCATCATGATAGGACAATAAAAAAATAGATTAGATGTATACTATATTTTACAATGTATATCCCTCATCTGCACAAAATTGAAAGCTCTCTCTCACAACCCATGCTCACAGACACACGTTGGTTCTGGGATATGCAACCATTTCCTTTCTCACTCACTTAACGCCACACTTTTTCAAACACAAAAACGCACACCACACCTTCCATCACAATTCATCCACACATACCCACATACTGTGCCTTCTATGTCTTCTGTTTGCTATGTTTTTATCTCCACTATGTTGATTGAGTACTTGTGTTCTAATTTAGTTGTATTTGAAGATGTATTATTTTGCTTGTTATCTTTTCTTGTAATACCGTCTTATCCCTTTATAAAATACTATACCTACTATAAATGTGCTTTATTATTACAATCCCTACCATGGCTAGTATTGGGCGTTCCATTATTCGACTCCTCTATTAGAACTTTCAGAATAGCCATGGAGTAGTCTTTGTGTCGCGGAACATTTGGTTGTCAATATACAGTTTATCGACAACAAGAGCCGTATTACTGAGCAGCATCTATGGCCAATGTGGGCGGCACTAATGAATCCAATGAACTCTTGGTAATTCACTCTTGGTAATTACCTTTCTGAGGCATCCTTTTCCTCTAGTCTACATCTCCTCTGATGGTGCTGCCGCTGACACACACACAACTCATCAACCATCTCTTCCTTTGTTGTTTTAGCCTCCTGTGTAGCTCAGTTGGTAGAGCATGGCGCTTGCAACACCAGGGTTGTGGGTTTGATTCCCACAGGGGGCCAGTATGAAAAATGTATGCACTCACTAACTGTAAGTTGCTCTGGATAAGAGCGTCTGCTAAATGACTAAAATGTTTTAGACCTGTACTCTTGGAGGCCCAAATAAGATTTCATAAGAATCCCACCAGTCAATGAGAATGGTTTAAATACTGTCTGGTGGCGACATGGGACTGACTAGGAGCTCTATTCAATCCATATCGCAAAAGTTCAGCGTTACAGCGTGATTTAAATTTAAAGGCAATGTTCCCACGTCAGAGGAGACTGCATTCACAGTAAAAGATGCATACAGTACCAGTCAAAAGTTTGGACACACCTACTCATTCATGGTTTTTTCTTTATTTTTACTATTTTTTCCATTGTAGAATAATAGTGAAGACATCAAAACTATGAATTAACACATATGGAATCATGTATTAACCAAAAAGTGTTAAACAAATCAAATATATTTTATATTTGAGATTCTTCAAATAGTCACCCATTGCCTTGACGACACCCTTTGCCTTGAATGAGTACGTGTGTCCAAACTTTTGAAGTCACCCTTTGCCTTGAATGAGTAGGTGTGTCCAAACTTTTGACTGGTACTGTATGTCGGCTCTTTACCTTAACATTTTTATAGCGCAATCTGTAACGCTTCAGCGATACAGATTGAATAGAGCCCTAGGGGTGAGTGGGGCATCCTGGCAATGTGATTTGTGGTCCTCTGTAGCTCAATTGGTAGAGCATGGCGCTTGTAACGCCAGGGTAGTGGGTTCGATCCCCAGGACCACCCATACGTAAAAATGTATGCACACATGACTGTAAGTCGCTTTGGATAAAAGCGTCTGCTAAATGGCATATTTGATTTTTGACATCAGGTTTTTGTGATTAAATTGTTATTGTTGACTGTGATTCAATGACAATACATGTGATTTGTTAACTGTACATACTGTAGCAATGAATGTGTGGCCTCCACATGTTGACAGCTGAGGTGAGGGTCTTGCTGTGTTGTGTTCTATAGTTGGTTGTGAGGACCTGGAACCGTGGTGAGACACAGAGGCAGCAGACAGCTCCATGGCTTGGACTGAGCTGGTGCTCCGGGAAGGGCTCAGCGCTGGGCCACACAGGGCCCTCCTACCATTCCTCCTCTTGATGTTCCTCACCTCCCCCTGCCTCAGTGTTCCCCCAAAGCCTGCCCGCATCCCTCTGTCACCAAGGCAGCCTTTTCTAGTACTATGGGGAGTAGCCAACAAGGCATTCTGGACGTCCCGACCCAGGAGCCATTGGGATGGAGAGAGAGGGCCATGTGGCCATGTTTTATGAGGACACTCTGAGGAAGTACCCTTATTACACTGACCAGGACACCTCCAGAATACACAGGAGGACCAGGCGGCAGCGCTACCCTTTCCGTGGTATCAGGGACTGGGGGTACTGGGTTGGGGCCAGTGGTCCCCGCAGTGGGGAAGGAACCGTGAGAAACAGGGCATCTACCTGGAGGGCTCCAGGGCTCTGCTGAGGACCTTCTTCCCTGACTGGACCACAGAGCAGTTGGAGAAGTGGTCTCAGGTAAGATCCTCATCACAACAGTGATAGATGCTATTCAGTATGTCACAGTTGTCCCATAATGATGATGTCATCCCGTCCCCCAGGTGGATTGAGATGGCGGCCCAGTCCATCCTCATGCAGGCACTGTGGGAGATAAGGAGGCTCCGCCCAAGGATCTGTGGGGCGTGTCCCCATACCCCAACTGCTACAACTCTGGCCCGCCCAGTCGCTGTCCAATTACACGGGCCGCTGCCCCGCTGCCGAAATGGCGTTGAACGACGAGCTGCTATGGCTATGGAAACGCTGCTCCGCCCTCTACCCTGCCCTCATGCTAGAGAAGCTGCAGGGTGAGACCTCAGGGGCCAGACTGTACACATCTAATCAGATCCGAGAGGCACTGAGAGTGGCAGGCTTGGCTGGGACCGCCTACGACCTTCCTGTGTTCCTATTAGTCAGTAGTGTCTATACGTCAACTAATACTTTTCTGTATGAGGTGAGAGATAGTGCTGGGTGGAAGTGGATGTTACCATATTTTTGATAGTGGTTTCTCTTTGTCTGGTGGGTCTGAAACTAGTGTATAACTGTGTGATGTTCCCTCAGGCAGACTTGGGCAACACTATTGGTTAGAGTGCTGCCATGGGGGCAGCAGGGGTTATCCTCTGGGAGAATGATCCAGGTGTCTTCTCTACAAGGACTCAGGTATACATCTCTTCAATCTTCCATACATTGTCAGTCATACTACTGTAACTGTGTCTGAGGTCTGCGAATGACAACATTTCCCCTCTGTCTGTGTCTGCCCCCAGACAGCCTGCTCAGAGCTAGCCACGTTCATGCGTGAGGTCCTGGGCTCGTACGCCGTCAACGTGACCACAACCTCCCGCCTGTGCGGCATTTCCCTATGCCAGGGGCATGGCCCCTGCGTGCGCCGCAAATCCGAGAGCTCCACCTACCTGCACCTGCCGCCCTCCATCTTCCTGATGACACAGAGGAAGGTGGAGATGGTGCAGGTCATGGGCCAGCTGGACCATGGCAACCTGGAGGCCTGGAAGAGGGACTTCCAGTGCCAGGAGTCCCTGGAGGGGGCGGTCGCCGACGAGGAGGTCCTCAAGGACAGGGCTGAGGTCAGGGCACAGGGAGCTCTTCCTCCCACACTGAATCCCCTCTTATTGAGTGAGCTGAACCAGGGAACCAGCCCCACCCTCGCTCTCTTGGACCACAGTGGACTGTCACTCACTGCACCTCTCCTACCTCTACTGCTGGTATTAACCACAGATTTAAGCTTAAACACAGATTTATGCCTGAACCCCTGACTAACCTGCTGGACTATCAGGTCAGGGCTCAGGGGGCTAAAGACTGTCACACTAGTGTATAAAAAAGGTGCGTGGTACAAAATATCCCTATTTCGAACAATGAAATGTTGTGAAAAATATACTTTTACTTTGGAAACTGGATTTTTTATTGTTTGTGGCTGTATTGTCTGTACAACCAAGAACATGACATGAACAAACTAAAAAGTGTTTTATTCATAGGACGTGGTTAACATTGCTATAATTTCTTGTCTCGTCGACAGTTCTGTGTATTCAGTTCATAGCAGGGCAGTACTGGATGTTTCTGGGGCAGCAGGTAGCCTAGTGGTTAAGAGCATTGGGCCAGTAACTGAAACGTCGCTGGTTTGAATCCCCAAACAGACTAGGTGAAAAGTCTGTCGATGTGCCCTTGAGCAAGGCACTTAACCCTAATTGCTCCCGTAAGTCGCTCTGGTTAAGAGTGTCTGTTAAATGACAAATATTAACTAATTTTTGTTTATTTGCACACTTTTTTTCCTTCACTCTACTCCTTACATGTGAATGGCTATGCTGTAATATGGTTCACAACTTGGTTTCCTCAAACACAATGTAAACACACATTCTACAACCCACAACATGTTGCTGCAGTCATATCATTTGAAATGACTTCACCATTACCTTTGTGTTCTTACAGGTCATGCTATTGTGATGACAATAAATCATGCCTTTTTCTGTGGAAATGTAGTAACATTTTATATAAAATGTAATGGATGCACTCTAGATGTCCTGTATCTATGCACTCATGTCATCACAACCAAACCAGGAACAAAAACAGACAGGTACTCTTTGCAGCTCATGTAAATGTGTTATTTTTCTTAAAATATACACTTAGGACAAAGGGTAGCTAAATCAATTTTTTGTTACAGAAAGAGATCATATGTACAAAGGTGCTTCTGATTGTACAGAGATATTATTAAGAGCAGTTAGAGAGGAGGCCATCCCTCTCTCCCCAGCCAAACATGCGCCACCCCAAAGTCTATAGTCCTACAGCCCATCCCCTTCTATCTCCAGTGTGAGGGTGCTGCCTTATCTAGGTGGGGCTTCAGCAGGTCTGACGACATCTGGTAGCTTCCAAGTCCTTCATGGGCCATGGTGCAAAACAACTGTAAGGGCATGTTACATGTAATGGCTGTCCAGAACCTCTCACCATGGCAACACAATTTATGCCAAATAGATATGTTCGAAATTGAGACAGGCCTACCTGCCAGCCAACCTGTGAAGTGACAAAGGTACCACAGTCTCCTAAAGCGCAACATATTATCCAGGGAACACAGAGGAGAGCTTTACAGGGAATGGCTTTTGGTTGGTAACAGCCTGTTACTAGCAGGTATATAACATGGAGGGACTGCCCTTTATACAATATAATATGTAACCCCACACCTTCACCTGTCTCATCTTACTATTAAAACATGCCACAGGCAGTTTCAGGAACCTGCCTAAGAAGTGACTAACATCTAAACAATCTTATCTCAACATTTCCTAAAGCTCACGCTCCATACAAATCAAATCTTATTCGTCATATACTTCGGAAACAACAGGTGTGGCCCTTCCCAACAACGCAGAGAGAAAGAAAATTGAGAAATAATAGAAAAATAAAACCCGTAATAGATACACAATGAGTAACGATAACTTGAGAGGGAGAGAGTGCCACCGTGTGGGCAGCAGCAGTTAGTGCAATCTGAACCAAGTGGGTCGGCCGGTAATACAGTAAGAGAAGCATCAAGCGCTCCGTTTCCTTCAAGTTCTATCAGGGGGAGGGGCTCCTAGTCGAGCGAGGATCTCGGGGGTGGGGAGGGGTTTGCAGCAGGACGTATCCATGGGGGAGGGGTGAGGAGAGGGGTGTAATGTAGATCATCCATGAAGCCGGCATGATTAGCAGCAGTGATTCCAGGGAGGGAGGAAGGGGGTCGTTAGGTTAGCAAAGTGTCTGCAGTGGACGAGGGTCTCTGGGGGAGAGGGGTCTCCAGGGGGGAGGAGCTACTTGCAGATGGCTTCCAGGGCGTCCAGGGTGCGCTTGATGTCCCGGATCTGGGCAGCCAGGATGTGGATGGGCTGCATGGAGCGATCCAGCTCCTCACAGCGCGCCATCAGCGTGTACATTCCCTATGAACACACAAACGATTGAATACATGGAGGAAGTGAACACACATCATATACTAATGCCACAACAAGCATCCATGATTGCCATTGATCATCATATACCTCCTCATGTCTAGCCAAGCTCTCTCTTCTCTCACCTTTATGCTCATGTCCACAGACTCCCCCAGGCTGTCCACTGAGTCTCTGTAGGTTTGGATGTATCCCACACTCAGCGCTGTCATCTGGACACACACACATTTTTTAAAAACATTTTAGTCATTCCAGAGCGACTTACAGTTAGTGAGTTATTACATTATTTTTTTTATTTTTTTCATACTGGCCCCCCGTGGGAATCGAACCCACAACCCTGGCGTTGCAAATGCCATGCTCTACCAACTGAGCTACATCCCTGCCGGCCATTCCCTCCCCTACCCTGGATGACGCTTGGCCAATTGTGCGCCGCCCCATGGGTCTCCCGGTCGCGGCCGGCTACGACAGAGCCTGGATTCGAACCAGGATCTCTAGTGGCACAGCTAGCACTGCGCCACCGATAAAGACATACACTGAGTGTACAAACATTAGGAACACCTTCCTAATATTGAGTTGGTTCCCCTTTTAACCTCAAAACAGCCTCAATTCGTAAGGGCATGGACTCTACAAGGTGTCGAAAGCGTTCTACAGGGATGCTGGCCCATGTTGACTCCAATGCTTCCCACAGTTGTCAAGTTGGCTGGATGTCCTTTGGGTGGTGGACCATTCTTGATACACATGGGAAACTGTTAAGCGTGAAAAACCCAGCAGTGTTGCAGTTCTTGACACACTCAAACCGGTGCGCCTGGCACCTACTACCAAAGGCAGTTAAATAGTAAGTTGAGTCCATTCCTTGAAACATTGAACCGCTGTAGTTTACAACAATTCTAATTTCTAAAGTGGAAGTTGGGAGAGTTTTATTCGGGTGGTTCAGTGAAACAATTATAGTTTCTGAGGTGGAAGTTGGGAGAGTTATATTTTTTTGGTGAGGGAGGCCCTGCTCTCTCCTTTCCCAGATGTTTAGTTCATTTCATTCCGATCTCCTCTGCATTATTGTAGCCATCTGCTACAGCCTGTCAACTATGCCTCTGCCTATCCCTGTTCTCTCCTCTCCGCACAGGCTACACAAACGCCTCACACCGCGTGGCTGCTGCCTCTCTAACCTGGTGGTCCCTGCACGCACCACACACCTGGAGTTCCAGGTCTCAGGCAGCCTCTGGAACTGCCGTTCTGCTGCCAACAAGGCTGACTTCATCCCAGCCTATGCTACCCTCCAGTCCCTCGACTTCCTGGCGCTGACGGAAACATGGATTACCACTGAAAACACTGCTACTCCTACTGCTCTCTCCTCGTCTGACCATGTGTTCTCGCATACCCCGAGAGCATCTGGTCAGAGGGGTGGTGGCACAGGAATCCTCATCTCTCCCAAGTGGTCATTCTCAATTTTTCCCCTAACCCATCTGTCTATCTCCTCATTTGAATTCCACGCTGTCACAGTCACTAGCCCATTTAAGCTTAATATCCTTGTCATCTATCGCCCTCCAGGTTCCCTTGGAGAGTTCATCAATGAGCTTGACGCCTTGATAAGTTCCTTTCCTGAGGATGGCTCACCCTTCACAGTTTTGGGGGATTTCAACCTCCCTACGTCTACATTTGACTCATTTCTCTCTGCCTCCTTCTTTCCACTCCTCTCCTCTTTTGACCTCACCCTCTCACCGTCCCCCCTACTCACAAGGCAGGCAATACGCTTGACTTCATCTTTACTAGATGTTGCTCTTCTACTAATCTCACTGCAACTCCCCTCCATGTCTCCGACCACTACTTTGTATCCTTTTCTCTCTCGCTCTCCTCCAACACTACTCACTCTGCCCCTACACAGATGGTAACGCGCCGCCGCAACCTTCGCTCTCTCTCTCCCACTACTCTCTCCTCTTCCATCCTATCATCTCTTCCCTCTGCTCAACCTTCTCCCTCCAATCTCCTGATTCTGCCTCCTCAACCCTCCTCTCCTCCCTTTCTGCATCCTTTGACTCCCTGTGTCCCCTATCCTCCCGGCCGGCTCGGTCCTCCCCTCCAGCTCCGTGGCTTGATGACTCATTGCGAGCTCACAGAACAGAGCTCCGGGCAGCTGAGCGGATATGGAAGAAAACTAAACTCCCTGCCGACCTGGCATCTTTTCACTCCCTCCTCTCTACATTTTCTTCATCAGTTTCTGCTGCTAAGGCCACTTTCTACCACTCTAAATTCCAAGCATCTGCCTCTAACCCTAGGAAGCTCTTTGCCACATTCTCCTCACTGCTGAATCCCCCCCTCCCTCTCTGTGGATGACTTCGTCAACCACTTTGAAAAGAAGGTTGACGACATCCGATCCTCGTTTGTTAAGTCTAATGACACTGCTGGTCCTGCTCACACTGCCTTACCCTATGCTTTGACTTCTTTCTCCCCTCTCTCTCCAGATAAAATCTTGCGACTAGTGACTGCAGGCCGCCCAACAACCTGCCCGCTTGACCCCATCCCCTCCTCTCTTCTCCAGACCATCTCCGGTGACCTTCTCCCCTACCTCACCTCGCTGATCAACTCATCCTTGACCGCTGGCTATGTCCCTTCCGTCTTCAAGAGAGCGAGAGTTGCACCCCTTCTCAAAAAACCAACACTCGATCCCACTGATGTCAACAACTACAGACCAGTATCCCTTCTTTCTTTTCTTTCCAAAACTATTGAGCGTGCCGTCTTTAGCCAACTCTCTTGCTATCTCTCTCAGAATGACCTTCTTGATCCAAACCAGTCAGGTTTCAGGACTGGTCATTCAACTGAGACTGCTCTTCTCTGTGTCACGGAGGCTCTCCGCACTGCTAAAGCTAACTCTCTCTCCTCTGCTCTTGTCCTTCTAGACCTGTCTGCTGCCTTTGATACTGTGAACCATCAGATCCTCCTCTCCACCCTCTCCGAGATGGGCATCTCCGGCGCGGCTCACTCCTGGATTGCGTCCTACCTGACCGGTCGCTCCTACCAAGTGGCGTGGCGAGAAGCTGTCTCCGCACCACGTGCTCTCACCACTGGTGTCCCCCAGGGCTCAGTTCTAGGCCCTCTCCTTTTCTCCCCTATACACCAAGTCACTTGGCTCTGTCATATCCTCACATGGCCTCTCCTATCATTGCTACGCTGACGATACACAACTAATCTTCTCCTTTCCCCCTTCTGATAACCAGGTGGCGAATCGCATCTCTGCATGTCTGGCAGACATATCAGTATGGATGACGGATCACCACCTCAAGCTGAACCCTGGCAAGACGGAGCTGCTCTTCCTCCCGGGGAAGGACTGCCCGTTCCATGATCTCGCCATCACGGTTGACAACTCCGTTGTGTCCTCCTCCCAGAGTGCGAAGAGCCTTGGCGTGACCCTGGACAACACCCTGTCGTTCTCCGCTAACATCAAGGCGGTGACCCGATCCTGCAGGTTCATGCTCTACAACATTCGGAGAGTACGACCCTGCCTTACACAGGAAGCGGCACAGGTCCTAATCCAGGCACTTGTCATCTCCCGTCTGGATTACTGCAACTCGCTGTTGGCTGGGCTCCCTGCCTGTGCCATTAAACCCCTACAACTCATCCAGAATGCCGCAGCCCGTCTGGTGTTCAACCTTCCCAAGTTCTCTCACGTCACCCCCTCCTCCGCACACTCCACTGGCTTCCAGTTGAAGCTTCGCATCCGTTACAAGACCATGGTGCTTGCCTATGGAGCAGTGAGGGGAACGGCACCTCCGTACCTTCAGGCTCTGATCAGTCCCTACACCCAAACGAGGGCATTGCGTTCATCCACCTCTGGCCTGCTGGCTCCCCTTCCTCTGCGGAAGCATAGTTCCCGCTCAGCCCAGTCAAAACTGTTCGCTGCTCTGGCACCCCAATGGTGGAACAAGCTCCCTCACGACGCCAGGACAGCGGAGTCACTCACCACCTTCCGGAGACATTTGAAACCCCACCTCTTTAAGGAATACCTGGGATAGGATAAAGTAATCCTTCTACCCCCAAAAAAAAAAAAAAAAAAAAATAAATTGTAAAGTGGTTATCCCACTGGCTATAGGGTGAATGCACCAATTTGTAAGTCGCTCTGGATAAGAGCGTCTGCTAAATGACGTAAATGTGCCCTTGAGCAAGGCACTTAACCCTAATTGCTCCTGTAAGTCGCTCTGGATAAGAGCGTCTGCTAAATGACTAAAATGTAAATGTCAATATTTTGTCTTGCCCATTCACCCTCTGAATGGCACAGATACACAATCCATGTCTTAATTGTCTCAAGACTTAAAAACCTTTCTTTAACCTGTCTCCTCCCCTTCATCTACACTGATTGAAGTAGATTTAACAGGTTACATTAATAATGGATCATAGCTTTCACCTGGATTCACCAGTCTGTCATGGAAAGAGCAGGTGTTCTTAATGTTTTGTACACTCAGTGTATATAACATAGTAGACCCTTAATATCAGGCAATTTACAATAAGAAATGTATAGCAGAGCAGGACTAAAAGGATAGTTGAGCGGAGATCAAAATGGTATGTGTGAACAAACTGAGCTCACGTACGTTCTGGATGGTTCCGTTGAGGCTGCGCATCATCAGCTCCACACTGTGGGCAACATCCTGAGTGTGTCTCTGCAGGTCCACCAGGACAGCAGGGTCAATGGGAGGGATGTCTGCCGGCTGCCGCAACGACGACCCCCGACCTCTGCTACTGATGGAACCCGAGCAGTCCGCTGGACACAGAAAGAGAGAGACAGAAAAACACACACAGGAAATTACTACCTTATCTCGACAGTCTACAAAGCAAATCAGCCTCCCTCATCCAAGCAGTGCTCTGTGACTCATCCGTCCTCCCACCCTTCCTGAGGGTGCTAATCTAATCACAAAGGAGCAAAATGTTACACAACAGAAAAAGAAAACAAGCGTTTCTTACTGGACAAGTTCAGGTGGTCTCTCCCTGTTTTAGTCAGTTATCTTCTGTTTGGTGCCTAATTAATACGACCCAGGTGAATAACTATCCGATCCCTGCAGTCCTCCGGTGCTATACTCACATTCACAGTCACAGTCCAGGCTGGGCTTGGAGCTCATCTTGATCTTCTGCTCCAGGTTGCGGCAGATGAAGTGGGTCAGGTCCCCGTCGTGGCTGACTGTTCCCTCCAGCTCCAGGGCAGAGGAGATGGTGGCCCTGCGGCCCTCTGGTTGGCCCCCCCGGCCCACGCCTCGGGCCACTCCGCCGCACGCCTGGCTGATCTCATCCAGACTCTTGCTGTCCTGCATGCCCCGGACGATGCGCTCCCGCTCGGGGACGTTCCGCACGTGTACCTGGGCCATGACGTGGGGCGGGCAGGGGCTGCTGTCTGATGACTCCCCCTCGGCTGGGGCAGAGCTGGGGCCAGGAGATGCTGCCGAGGGCTCCTCTGTAAACTGAGGGGAAGAGGCAGTCTTACATACCGGGACCAGACGTATGAACAATACACATGCATATCCTCACTATTGCAGGTGGTAGAAATCTATACAAAAACAAAAAAAATCCACGTCACAATGGATAAAGTACTATATTCTATTCTTGAGCTGTTGACTCTGGCACTTCAACGTTAACGATTATGTACAGGGGCAGTAGCGGTCAGTATGGCAGACTCACCTCAGCTGTGACTTCATCCTGGGTGTTTCCTGCATGCTGCTCCTCTCGCTCCTCCTCATCCTGCTTTTCCTCCTCCTGCTCCTCTGTTTCTACAGAACAGCAGCTACGAGGCTCTGTGTGTTCTTTCTCTGACTGATGTTTGTCTGCACTGGGAGTGTCCCTATGTGGGGCTGTGTCTTTGGATGGAATGCCTGTTGCTGTGGTGGTGTTCTGTGAGTCTCCAGACAGAACCTCATTTAGTGGCTCATCTGTTTGGGGGGGTCCAGTGAGGGACATGTCTTGAGGGGGCGCGTGTGGGTTTGTGTCTGCTGTGCATGTGGCAGTGGGGAGGGAGAGCTGTGCTAGGAGCGTGTTTTTGTGTTGTTTGTCCGAATGGGACATGTAGTTGTGAGGAGTGTCTATGGGGTCTTCTTGTACATCGCATGCTTTCTCACCATCCACACAGTTCTCAGTCTCTCCAGGGGTCCCATCGAGGTATCCGTGCCCAGAACAGGGCACCCTGCCCCCAAACTTCAGGAGCTGCGAGGGGGTAGTAGGGGCGTGGGTGTGCGGGCCATTCTCACTGCAGGATCCAGGGGAGTCTGGTGTATGCACCCCATTGGCTGCTTCCGGCACGTATGTGCCAATCACAGGGAACAGGCTCATCCCTCCACCTGCTGCATACAACACGTCAGATAACAACAGACACGCTTTCCTCCTCCCTATGCTTACATACATACATACATACATACATACATACATACAGTACCAGTCAAAAGTTTGGACACACCTACTCATTCAAGGGTTTTTCTTCATTTTTTACATTGTAGAATAATAGTGAAGACATCAAAACTATGAAATAACACATATGGAATCATGTAGTAGTAACCAAAAAAGTGTTAAACAAATCAAAAATATTTTATATTTGAGATTCTTCAAATAGCCACCCTTTGCCTTGATGACAGCTTTGCACACTCTTGGCATTCACTCAACCAGCTTGACCTGGAATGCTTTTCCAACAGACTTGAAGGAGTTCCCACATTTGCTGAGCACTTGTTGGCTGCTTTTCCTTCACTCTGCCACCAGACTCATCCCAAACCATCTCAATTGGGTTGAGGTCGGGGGATTGTGGAGGCCAGGTCATCTGATGCAGCACTCCATCACTCTCCTTCTTGGTAAAATAGCCCTAACACAGCCTAGAGGTGTGATGGGTCATTGTCCTGTTGAAAAACAAATGACAGTCCCACTAAGCGCAAACCAGATGGGATGGCGTATCACTGCAGAATGATGTGGTAGCCATGCTGGTTAAGTGTGCCTTGAATTATAAATAAATCACAGACAGCGTCACCAGCAAAGCACCCCCACACCATAACACCTCCTCCTCCATGCTTTATGGTGGGAACTACACATGCGGAGATCATCCGTTCACCCACACCGCGTCTCACAAAGACACAGCGGTTTGAACCAAAAATCTCAAATTTGGACTAGAGACCAAAGGACACATTTCCACCGGTCTAATGTCCATTGCTCTTGTTTCTTGGACCAAGCAGGTCTCTTCTTCTTATTGGTGTCCTTTAGTAGTGGTTTCTTTGCAGCAATTCGACCATGAAGGCCTGATTCACACAGTCCCCTCTGAACAGTTGTGTTGAGATGTGTCTGTTACTTGAACTCTGTGAAGCATTTATTTGGGCTGCAATTTCGGAGGCTGGTAACTCTAATGAACTTATCCTCTGCAGCAGAGGTAACTCTGGTCTTCCATTCCTGTGGCGGTCCTCATGAGAGCCAGTTTCATCATAGCGCTTGATGGTTTTTGCGACTGCACTTGAAGAAACTTTCAAAGTTCTTGAAAATTCCTGGATTGACTGACCTTCATGTCTTAAAGTAATGGACTGTCGTTTCTCTTTGCTTATTGGAGCTGTCCTTGCCATAATATGGACTTGGTCTTTTACCAAATAGGGCTATCTTCTGTATACCCCCCCTACCTTGTCAAAACACAACTGATTGGCTCAAACACATTAACAAGGAACAAATTAACTTTTAAGAAGGCACACCTGTTAATTGAAATGCATTCCAGGTGACTACCTCATGAAGCTGGTTGAGAAAATGCCAAGAGTATGCAAAGCTGTCATCAAGGCAAAATGGTGGCAATTTGAAGAATCTCAAATAGAAAATCTGTAGCTCAGCTGGTAGAGCACGGCGCTTGTAACGCCAAGGTAGTGGGTTCGATCACCGGTACCACCCATACACAAAAATGTATGCACGCATGACTGTAAGTCGCTTTGGATAAAAGCGTCTGCTAAATGGCATATTATTATTTTATTTTTATTTTATTTTTTAATAAAGAAAAACCCTTGAATGAGTAGGTGTGTCCAAACTTTTGACTGGTACTGTACATACATACATACATACATACATACATACAACTGGGTTGGACTCTACAAATCATTGCACATCAACTTGCCCACCTGGGGCTCCAGCTACTCTTTTTATTGAGGCATGCTTGCTTTCAAGGGAGGTTGGGAGAAAGACTGTTAACAGTCAAATGTCCCAACAAACTGGCTTAGTTGCATCGAAGCTACTTCTAGTACAGCTAGCCAGCTGCAAGCATACATTGGAGGACCCACCAAGCTAAACTGTCAACAATACTACTTTGCAGCTCAATGCAATCCAACAAACACAAGAAAACAAAAAATGTAACAAAGGTCAAGTGACTACAATACAACATATAAGAATATATTTGGCCAACAACAGCTAACGTTAGCAACCTGTGTTTGTATGAGGTAAGCTAGCTAGCTAGCTGGCTGTCAGTTTGCCAGAAGACACCAACCTTACCATTACGCTGGTTTACACTGAGCTGCACTGGGGTCGGAATGCAATCATGGTTACATTATTAAGACACCGTTGAGCCGGCGCAAGATGTGGGTCAAAAAACGTACCTCAATGCAGGGATGGGATATGCCACTGTACTCCAAATTGTACCTTTATCCACACTGCTCCATCGAGAAGATTGAAATAGGCTTCTGCTAGTTTTCCCGGAAAACTGCCCTTATCGTCCTCAGCCACAGCAGTCATTATGGAATGGCACGTTGCGTTGAACAACAAAGGAGCTGATTGGCTGACACTGCCATTCCGTGGTTGAGCAAGCATGGAGAGGACAGAGATAGCCAGACTTGTAAATTGGGCTAAGGAACAGAAGTTGGATTTTGGAGAAACGCCCTCAGTGCGTGCTCTGCAAGCAATACAGAGGAAGAAGGCGCGGCAAGAGTGTGTGTGTTGGGTACTGTTAAATGGTAGCTCGAAATGGTCTTGTGATAATTTTCTGTGTTACTTCCGCCCTGGGACAAGACCTGTGACTTGCTTTGCTCTCTGGAGCAGGGCGCCTTTGAAAGGAGTGATTACTGGGGTGGCGTTAATTTTTGAGGTGGAACAACTGAAATTGAAGATTCCCTGTGTCTGTGATGCCCTCCATTTGGTGCGACGCAGACCCGGTGCCGAGCATGGTGAATCTGAGAAGACACGGTCTGTCCTTTTGAGATTTGAAGAAGTCTTTACCTGACAAAGTCATGTTAGGATATGCCAGAGCTTTTGTGCCAAACCCACTAAGGTGTTTTAGATGCCAAGCTTATGGTCATGTTGCAGCAGTGTGTAGGAGGGAGATTCCGAAATGTGAGAAGTGCACATGGGACAAAGGAATGTGTAGTATCAGTGGAAAAAACGGTGTGTCAATTGGGGGTGTGCCCATGTTACTGGGGATCAGAAGTGCCCAGTGCAAGAGAGACAGGTTGAGGTTACCAGGGTCAGTGTAGAACAGAAGGTGTAGTATGCTGAGGCAGTGAAGAGAGGAGGGGATTATGGGTCAAGGGTGAGTAGTAGGCCTAAGCCAATACAGTGATATGAATTTGTGCTTCAGTAAGGTTGGCTTCTTAGCATTTATTGCCATGGTTATCAACTGTCCCGCAGAAATGGAACGTAAATCACAGAAAATAGATGTTGTGGTGGTAGCTGCAGAGAAGTACTTGGGTGTTTGAGGTTTTACTGCAGAAGAGTTACAAGGTGTGTTGAACGAAAGAGTCCCGTCCTCCCATGCCGTCGGCCTGGTGTAGGATCAGTTAGGGTCAAAGTAGTTGAATGGGGTGGTGATTTTTATTTTTATGAAATAGTGGTATATAGGTGTAGGGTTAGTTGGTGGTGAAATTTTTTCATTTCCCTCTTCCTTTTTATTTTTTCATAAGAAAATGTTACATAATCGACCACACACTATCGCACAGTAGGTGGCGGCATGCACAAACAAACGTACGAATGCCATGATACCAAAGAAGAAGAAACTGCCATTCCAAAATGGCTGCAGTGGCTACTGCTAGCTAGCATGAGAACGAAAAGGGCAGTTTTACGGGAAAACAAGCAGTATTTCAATCTTCTCAATGTATCAGTGTGGATAAAGGTAACATTTGGAGTACAGTGGCATATCCCATCCCTGCATTGAGGTAGATTTTCCCACCCAAATCTTGCGCCAGCTCCACAGTATCTTAATCAAATCAAATGTTATTGGCCGCTTACACATATTTTGCAGATGTTATCACAGCTCCAACAGTGCAGTAATATCGAACAATACACACAAATCCCAAAAATAAAAATAAGTAAATATTAGAACGAGCAATGTCAAGGTCCAGAATATAAATATATATGATATTGTGTAAAAAAATCTGAACTCATCATGTGGTGCCGCAGTGTTTTAATTACGTGCAATTCTACAAGTTTTGCCATGGAGCGGAGAGAAGGTCTAGCAATTGTATAACTAATTTCATGCAAAAATAAGTGTTTGAGTTAATTTTGTGCAATTCTATTCATTTTGCCATGGGGCGGAGAGGAAAATTAGCAGTTTTACAGCTAATTTCCTGGTATTCTACACATTTTGCCATAGGGTGGAGAGAAATGCTTGCAGTTTTAAGTATGATATCTGAGTGAGACTGAATAACAAATACCCCCCCCCCCCGGGCTCTAATTCGACCTACAAGTTTAGATAGCTGGCTGCTTGACTAACTTACCAATCGAAAAAATGTCGCTGACATGGGCTAATTGAGTGACTATCAGTGACTGACATAACAAGAGAAAAACTGTTGCTGCATAACCAAATTTCGAAATTGCACCTTGTGTATTCTACCTCGCAACAGTAAGTTGAGACCCTGACTGAGTTCCCCCCAAAAAAATGTTGGGGGGAAGGAAATTGATCTGCAGGCCGCCAGTTGCCCATCCCTGGTATAGACACTATGGACAGTATATGAATAGAAAATGTGTGTACAGCAGTAGTTATATAGGATGAGCCTTGACTAGAATACAATATATACATATGAAGTTGGGAAAACAGTATGTAAACATTATTAAAGTGACCAGTGTTCAATCCTGTAGGTTCATGCTCTACAACAATCTGAAAGTACGACCCTGCCTTACACAGGAAGCACAGGTCCTAATCCAGGCACTTGTCATCTCCCGTCTGGATTACTGCAACTCGCTGTTGGCTGGGCTCCCTGCCTGTGCCATTAAACCCCTACAACTCATAGGGCAGCAGTTTCTAAGGTGCAAGGTAGAGTACCGGGTGGTAGCCGGCTAGTAACAGTGACTAAGTTCAGGGCAGGGTAATGTAACCATGATTGTGTTCCGAGCTCAGTGTAAACAAACGTAATGGTAGGGTAGTATCTTCTGGCAAAATGTAACCATGATTGCGTTCCAACCCCAGTGCAGCTCAGTGTAAACAAGCGTAACGGTAGGGCCTGTATCTTTTGACAAGCTGTCAGCGTGATTAGTTAACGTTACGGCTAGTTAACTAACGTTTAAATCAACTCGCAGCAGGAGTCTGTAAAACAATGAGCAATACGAACTATCAGACTAAAGAAAAATCATAAAGAATGGTCCCAACATCTAGCAAGCAAGTTGACATATTGCTTTCATCAGCCATAAACTAGCAGTTTACTCATCAGTCAGATGACGTTAGCTGGCAAGCTACCGTTAGCTAGCTAGCTGTCGATGCTAGCAGCCAGGCCTCGGAATGTTATCTTGTTTTCAGTTCCCTTGTTACTCCGTGTCAAGAGTAACCATCACCTAGCAATGTGTGGGAATACTTATTTCTACGACTTACTTTCAGGAAAATAAAATATTTGCCCGTTTTTAGCATAATCAAATAAATAAACACTTACCAGTGTAATTCTTTCCTAGAGATGTAGAGTCAATCATGAACTTGAGTCGAGTCCGCTCTGTATATTTTCCCCTACAACCTGAATTAGAGAACGCAATAGTTCCGCATAATGATAGAAAAACTGGTAGGTCTAGCTCACCACTGTAAATGTCTGACATTATGATTATATGCAGTAGTGAGAATGATGTGATGTTTCATAAATATAATCAAACCTATAATAATTTGTATTACTGAAGAATTTCAGAATGAAGTTGTATTAAATGGAATTTAATCAAACACAGTAAACGCCAAGGTAGTGGGTTCGATCCCCGGGACCACCCATACACAAAAATGTATGCACGCATGACTGTAAGTCGCTTTGGATAAAAGCGTCTGCTAAATGGCATATTATTATATTATTATTCATATCTGTGTACTTATGAGCTATACCTCCAGTGGCTGCATCTTTACCTGAGTTCTCCATGCACTTATCTCTCTTTCCCACAGAGGGAGACAGAGACCATTGCCTATAACTTCTGACGTCAACGAGCTACAGTATTCGCCACATGGCCATGAGTGTGTAAGCTGTGCTGTGAGAGCCCCACCCTTGCTCCTCTCTGCTACAATATTGTGATGTTCAAGATGGGAGAGGCAGAGCAGATACAGTACACACAGACTATCCCTGGGGATATATGTCTGCACAGCTATAACCCTAAGCTACAAGCCCTAACTCATAGGGCCCAAGGACTCTGAGGTAATTCTTCACACAAAAAGTATTTGTTTTCTATGTCACATAATACATTTGCTTGTGTTCAAATATTAAGCCAACATTGTCAATTGTACGTTCATCTGTTTAGAGGACACTGGTATCTAGGGAAACACACACAATATCCACACCATATGTGTCTGTCTCCGCACCACGTGCTCTCACCACTGGTGTCCCCCAGGGCTCAGTTCTAGGCCCTCTCCTATTCTCGCTATACACCAAGTCACTTGGCTCTGTCATATCCTCACATGGCCTCTCCTATCATTGCTACGCAGACGACACACAACTAATCTTCTCCTTTCCCCCTTCTGATAACCAGGTGGCGAAATGCATCTCTGCATGTCTGGCAGACATATCAGTGTGGATGACAGATCACCACCTCAAGCTGAACCTCGGCAAGACGGAGCTGCTCTTCCTCCCGGGGAAGGACTGCCCGTTCCATGATCTCGCCATCACGGTTGACAACTCTGTTGTGTCCTCCTCCCAGAGTTGAAAAAGCCTTGCCTTGACCCTGGACAACACCCTGCCATTCTCCGCTAACATCAAGGCAGTGACCCGATCCTGTAGGTTCATGCTCTACAACATTCGCAGAGTATGACCCTACCTTACACAGAAAGCGGCACAGGTCCTAATCCAGGCACTTGTCATTTCCCGTCTGGATTACTGCAACTCGCTGTTGGCTGGGCTCCCTGCCTGTGCCATTAAACCCCTACAACTCATCCAGAATGCCGCAGCCCATCTGGTGTTCAACCTTCCCATGTTCGCTCACGTCACCCCGCTCCTCCGCACACTCCACTGGCTTCCAGTTGAAGCTCGCATCTGCTACAAGACCATGGTGCTTGCCTACGGAGCTGTGAGGGGAACGGCACCTCCGTACCTTCAGGCTCTGATCAGTCCCTACACCCAAACGAGGGCATTGCGTTCATCCACCTCTGGCCTGCTGGCCCCCCTACCTCTGCGGAAGCACAGTTCCCGCTCAGCCCAGTCAAAACTGTTCGCTGCTCTGGCACCCCAATGGTGGAACAAGCTCCCTCACGACGCCAGGACGGCGGAGTCACTCACCACCTTCCGGAGACACTTGAAACCCCACCTCTTTAAGGAATAACTGGGACAGGATAAAGTAATCCTTCTACCCCCCCCTTACCCCACCCCCCCAAAAGATAAATAATAATAATAATAATAATTGTAAAGTGGTTATCCCACTGCCTATAAAGTGAATGCACCAATTTGTAAGTCGCTCTGGATAAGAGCGTCTGCTAAATGACGTAAACTTAAACATAAACGTAAACATATGTTTAAACGCTATCTCACCACCATTTAGATGAAGCCTCAGTTGGACTTGAGGAGACCTAAAGGCCCTGAGCCATGTGGTGTTCTGTGCTGGAGCAGCTTACAGACCGCAAATGTGACAGAGAGCAGGTTCAACTACATCTGAACCATGGTGATTGAGATCTGCCCAAACATAACCATTTTTTATTTAACCTGGTCAGTTAAGAACAAACTCTTATTTACAATGATGGCCTACCCCGGCCAAACCCAGACGATGCTGGGCCAATTGTGCGTCGCCCTATGGGACTCCCAATCACAGCTGGATTGTGATACAGCCTGGAATCTAACCAGGGTCTGTAGTGAAGTCTCTAGCACTGAGATGCAGTGCCTTAGACCGCTATGCCACTCGCTGTGCCACACACCATCCCAACGACACAATGCACTGAACATTTTCAGGTGTGGTTTCCTTCATTCAGTTCAGACCTAATGGGATATCCTGTTTGTCAGACCCACTTGGCTATTTCATTGTTTATATACTCATTTTATACACTGAGTGTACAAAACATTATTAACTTCTATGACAGACTGACCAGGTGAATCCAGGTGAAAGCTATGATCCCTTATTGATGTCACCTGTTAAATCCACTTCAATCAGTGTAGATTGTAGATGAAGGGGAGGAGACAGGTTAAAGAAGGATTTTTAAGTCTTGAGACAATTGAGACATGGATTGTGTATGTGTGCCATTCAGTGGGTGAATGGGCAAGACAAAATATTTAAGTGCCTTTGAACAGGGTGTGGTAGTAGGTTACAGGCGCACCGGTTTGAGTGTGTCAAGAACTGCAACGCTGCTGAGTTTTTAACCCTCAACAGTTTCTCGTGTGTATCAAGAATGGTCCACCACCCAAAGGACATCCAGCCAACTTGACACAACTGTGTGAAGCACTGTGGAACACTTTCGACACCTTGTAGAGTCCATGCCCAGACGAATTGAGGCTGTTCTGAGGGCAATAGGGGGTGCAACTCAATATTAGGAAGGTGTTCCTAATGTTTTGTATGTTTGCGGATTTACTGCAGGATAATGTCAGATGCATTATTTTGCATTGGACGATATTGAAACGTGAGTGGTCGATTATAGATTATGTGTATGTGGAGTAATAAAGATGGGTGATATAAATCTTCCAGATCTATCATTTGTCCGCACGCTGTGTGTATGTGTGCGTGTGTGTCTCCTATTGTTGATGGACAGGTTTCCTATACCACAAAAAGGAAAAGTATGAAAACATACTGGCAGAATTGAGTATTTACACTGGGTGTCTCCTTAACTTGGGAGAGGTCAATTGAAAACCTTTGATTTGATTTGTAAAGTCAATTTAGAAAATCACATGAAAGAAATACTGGCACAGAGATATAAATATAGGCTACAAAATAAAATTCATGAGCGCATAATGAATAAGGGAAGGATCTGATCAAGGTCTTCGAGGAAAGCATAAACATGACATGTTTTATTATAAAATACTTTTTTTATGGGTTCCATCATACTTTATGGTAGTGAATAAAGTACACACACACACACAGACACAGGCACACACACACAAAAGGACCTTGCTCAGTATTGGTTCCGTCTCCTGGCGATAAAAGAAGTCTGACCACATTTAAAAATGTCTCAGTCTCTCTCTGCTTTTATGCAGCTGCTCCAGAACATGAAACTAAAGTTTATTTTTCTACAGCATTAAAAGTGCTTTAGCTTTGCTGCATTTCATTTTGGCAGATTTGCTGGTTTGACTCAGAGTTCCCACTTTTCATTTCTCTGATGCACTAATGTCAAACACACCCAGCATCAATGATGCTAGTTACAGTGGGGAAAAAAAGTATTTAGTCAGCCACCAATTGTGCAAGTTCTCCCACTTAAAAAGATGAGAGAGGCCTGTAATTTTCATCATAGGTACACGTCAACTATGACAGACAAATTCAGAAAAGAAAATCCAGAAAATCACATTGTAGGATTTTTTATGAATTTATTTGCAAATTATGGTGGAAAATAAGTATTTGGTCACCTACAAACAAGCAAGATTTCTGGCGCTCACAGACCTGTAACTTCTTCTTTAAGAGGCTCCTCTGTCCTCCACTCGTTACCTGTATTAATAGCACCTGTTTGAACTTGTTATCAGTATAAAAGACACCTGTCCACAACCTCAAACAGTCACACTCCAAACTCCACTATGGCCAAGACCAAAGAGCTGTCAAAGGACACCAGAAACAAAATTGTAGACCTGCACCAGGCTGGGAAGACTGAATCTGCAATAGGTAAGCAGCTTGGTTTGAAGAAATCAACTGTGGGAGCAATTATTAGGAAATGGAAGACATACAAGACCACTGATAATCTCCCTCGATCTGGGGCTCCACGCAAGATCTCACCCCGTGGGGTCAAAATGATCACAAGAACGGTGAGCAAAAATCCCAGAACCACACGGGGGGACCTAGTGAATGACCTGCAGAGAGCTGGGACCAAAGTAACAAAGCCTACCATCAGTAACACACTACGCCGCCAGGGACTCAAATCCTGCACTGCCAGACGTGTCCCCCTGCTTGTCCAGGCCCATCTGAAGTTTGCTAGAGTGCATTTGGATGATCCAGAAGAGGATTGGGAGAATGTCATATGGTCAGATGAAACCAAAATATAACTTTTTGGTAAAAACTCAACTCGTCGTGTTTGGAGGACAAAGAATGCTGAGTTGCATCCAAAGAACACCATACCTACTGTGAAGCATGGGGGTGGAAACATCATGCTTTGGGGCTGTTTTTCTGCAAAGGGACCAGGACGACTGATCCGTGTAAAGGAAAGAATGAATGGGGCCATGTATCGTGAGATTTTGAGTGAAAACCTCCTTCCATCAGCAAGGGCATTGAAGATGAAACGTGGCTGGGTCTTTCAGCATGACAATGATCCCAAACACACCGCCCGGGCACCGAAGGAGTGGCTTCGTAAGAAGCATTTCAAGGTCCTGGAGTGGCCTAGCCAGTCTCCAGATCTCAACCCCATAGAAAATCTTTGGAGGGAGTTGAAAGTCTGTGTTGCCCAGCGACAGCCCCAAAACATCACTGCTCTAGAGGAGATCTGCATGGAGGAATGGGCCAAAATACCAGCAACAGTGTGTGAAAACCTTGTGAAGACTTACAGAAAACGTTTTACCTGTGTCATTGTCAACAAAGGGTATATAACAAAGTATTGAGAAACTTTTGTTATTGACCAAATACTTATTTTCCACCATAATTTGCAAATAAATTCATTACAAATCCTACAATGTGATTTTCTGGAATTTTTTTTCTCATTTTGTCTGTCATAGTTGACGTGTACCTATGATGAAAATTACAGGCCTCTCTCATCTTTTTAAGTGGGAGAACTTGCACAATTGGTGGTTGACTAAATACTTTTTTTCCCCACTGTATGAGGAGTCAAGCTTGAGTTGAAAGCCTGATGAACACCACAGAGCATTTACTAAATAAAACAGACCTTATACAACTACTGAAACTAACTGTTTTATTCAAAACAGAAATAAATACGACACAGAAAGTTAAACATATATATTTTTTTTACATTAAACATCAAAGACAAATCAACATTTTGTGCCTCAGAGACACTTAAGTCTCTCTCACATGCTTGAGTCCTTTTGACTCCCTCTCTGTCTTTCATTAGGACAGATCCCAGCTAGCTTCACCTTCAGGGCATTTATTCTCTGTACATTATACCCAGTCAGTTCCTCAGACAAGTTCACATACTGTGTCTTATGAGACACCACATTCTTCCAGGTCCTCTTCATGCCTTAATATATTCCTCACCAGTCTCTTAGACATGCTGTGCATCCTTCATAGAACACGCTAAGCAATCATATTCACATTTCTGAGTCCAGCCCACACTGAACCTCCTATGTCCCCATTCGACATTAATATGTGTTTTTGTAAAGGTGTGTGTCTTTGAGAGAGTGAGACAGTGTTTGAGTGTGTAAGTCAGGAGAAAGCATGTCGTAGGCAGTAGAGCATCTAAGCACTTCGTGGAGACCTCTGCTGGGGTTTGCTTCTGCTCTTCCTCCTGCCTCCTCCTCCATCTCCTCCTCGGCCTCCATGTTTGTGCCTCTCGCCCCTGGGGCCGTCCCCTGTCTTGCGGTCGCTGTCCTTGGTCTTATCCTGGTCGCGGTTGCGGTTGCGGCGTTGTCGGAAGCCCAGCCTCTGACAGTGCTTCTCCAGGCTGCTGGGGTGGATGAGGGCCATGACGTCCTGGTACCAGGGCTGGGAGGCATCTGGACTGGGGTTGGTGTTGCTAGGGGACCAGGAGAGGGCACGGGAGGGGCTCCACACACTCAGACGGATGGTGACGGCGGTCCAGCGGAAGCCATGCTCCTCCAGTTGACAGTGGTACACGCCAGAGTGACCCATCTCGGCCCGACGGATCAGAACACCTCTCTCTATCACCACAAGCTGCTCTCCTGACTGCAACTGCAACACAGAGAGGATTGTGAGTGTGTAGGTGTGTGTGTGTGTTCGTGTGTGTGTGTGTGTGTGTGTGTGTGGTGTGTGTGTTCATGTGTATGTGTGTGTGTGTGTATATGTGTGTGTGTATGTGTGTGTGTGCGCGTGCATGTGTGTGTGCGCGCGTGTAACTGCCTGTGTGTCACAGAGCATATGAGCGGAGTGGAGCGGTGAGAATCTCAGCTCCTCGCTCACGGAGCTGTTCACCCCTCCGCTCCCCCCGCTCAAAGCCACATCAGGCCAGTCCGCTCATTATCGCTCAGCGCTCAACGCAGTTTGCATCGTGCTCCACTCAAATCGCCCCCGCTCGCTCCAAAAAAGGAACAAAATCTGCATGTATTTCACTTTTAGCTTAAACCACAGCCTTACTTTATCTCCCCGAATTTGTTGCATACAGACTCATCTCGGATTATCCATTCTGTCTTGAAACGGGGATCTAACACTGACGCTAAAATGAGATGTTAATCAGTATAGTATATTCCATAGCGAATGTTTGCCAATGTTTCTGCAAAAGCAGCGATGCCCATTGGAAGTGCAGCGTGAGTGTAATCGGTGAGCAGGGATTTGATTTCTGTGACAGCAGGGAGGATCATCCCCAGGTTCCCCAGCTCCTTCTGCATTTTGTCTGTGAGATCTGCTAGTGGTGTCAGCACACTGACAAGGTGCGTCAGCTGCCGTACTTGATTCATGGTGATGTTAGCAACATTAGACTTGAGTTTGTTTTGCCATAACGGGTCTTTTTGGAACAACCGGATGAACGACTGAATCATCCGCAGCTGGCTGCTCCATCGAATGGCGCAGGCATTTGTGGGGCGGACACCTAATTGGTCGGTTTCCTCTGTGCTCTTGCGTACACTTTTCACCAGGTGCCCGACTTTCACTAACAGCCTATTAATGTTGTCGTGCTCGTTAAAGGCGTTTTTGATCGCCAGCTGAAGCATGTGAATGGGGCATCTCAGATGTAAATTTGACAAAGTAAAGTACTGATTTATCATAGTTTCTTGGGGGGGTGTAGCCCAGTTGAGCTGCGCTGGCGAAGTGTTGCATCCCTTCGCGTTCTCCTTTACTCAGCGGTTCATAGTCCATGAAAATCATTTCAAAAAATGCTACATCCAGCTCTCTTTTTCTCTCCCTTGTTATGGTTGGGCCTTTGCGTGCAGTGAATAAACTTTTGAATTCCTCAACCCTTTTCTCTTGTTGCTGCTGCTGCTCCTCTCGCTCTATAAAATACAAATTCATGGACGACACAAATTAAATTAAACAGATGGATTCTGGGTCAGGCTTGAGCATGCTTCAGACTCGTGGTGTGAGCGAGCGAAATTGGAGCGGGACATAGGGCGACGCTCCGTCCTTTTAAAAATGCCGCTCTGCGCTCTGTTCAAAACCCGTCCGCTCACGCTCCATGCTCGCTCCCGCTCCACTCCGCTCATATGCTCTGGTGTGTCAGTACATTTTACATTTACATTTTAGTCATTTAGCAGACACTCTTATCCAGAGTGACTTACAGTTAGTGAGTGCATATCTTTTCATACAGTATGTACCTGATGCAGCTCAGGGCTGTTCTCTCCTGCCTGTTTGTACCAGGTGACGGCTGCATGTCTGGATTTGGGCATGCACTCCAGATAGGTGCTGTTACCCTCGGCAACCATCATCATCCTCTGCTCTGATTTCACTTGCAGACCAGCTGAACAGAGACAGAGAAAAATGTCACAAGGTCTGCTCTACATAGAAACCCAAGCTAGTGTATGTCTGTGGGGGTGTGGCTCCTGACAGTTCCTGCTCACCTCCCTGTCTGACACACTGAGTCAGAGGGTCCTCCTCATCACCAACCTGACGAGCGTTCCTCCTTCAGAGAGAGGAAACCAAAAAATACATAATATTAGATAAGAGTATGCACTAAATGTGAGTATTTATAAGTAGGGCAGGCCTATAGCTACATGCACATGTATTGGATGAGTGGGTACTGGGTAAATGAGCGTGAGCTGGCATGTCATAGACTTAAAGGTAGAACTTTAATTTAATCTATATTTAAACACCATGTTTATTCATGTTTAGTTTCTACTATAGTTCTATACTGTAACTGTGTGAAGTGCTAGCTAGATACACAGTGTAAGTGTTGGATTATAAGTCTGGATTGAGTGTGAGCTGAGCGGGCCCACCTGCGTGCGATGGGCATGAAGGGGCTGCAGGCGTGTCCGTCCCAGGTGCAGTAGGGATCTCTAGCCAGGCAGCATTCAGTGCAGGCCTGGCCGTACAGCTCACACTGGAACAGAGCCAACTGGGCCACACCCTCCGCAGAACCCACAAACAGCCACTGCTGTAGTCACACACACACACACACACACACACACACACACACACACACACACATACACACACACACACACACACAGACACACAGACACACATACAGAAAAAGAAAACAGAGAAGAAAGACATATCATTATAACATGGCTGAGAGAGCAGATGCCACAACCGTCAGTTATTTCAGGAAATCATGCCTTTGGTGATTCACACTTTCCACATTCACACAAGACTGAGACTGACTGCTTCAGAGCATGTTTACGTGTGTTTCACCATCTCAATGTTAGCCAGCCCACTGGGCACACACTGGTTAAATCAAAGTTGTGTCCAGGTCATTTCAATGAAATTAAATTGAACTAACATGGAATAGACGTTGAATTGACGTCTGTGCCCAGTGGGAGTCCTCATCACTCGGTGGTTACCATAGCAACTGGTGATGAAGCTCACATTGGAGATATAAGATGGGGAGCTGTGTGTGTGTTTGGGGGCGGGGGGGGGGGTATATGTGTGTCATTCTTACCTTTTTCTTGGACAGTGTCATGGTAGTCACAGGTGACTTGTGCTGTGGGGGGAGAGGGGAAAAGGTGTTATGGTAAACCAGACGACAGAATAAACTACAGATATGTCAAAGTAAGGATACAACAAATTTTACCTGGAAGACCTGCAGCTGCTCCAGGGTTACCTCTTGGGTGACACCGTGTTCTTTAGGGAGGGGGATAGACTTCAGCACCTGGCCTGAGTCTGCAACACAGAGGACACTCCTGCTTGTACTGTACTCAAACACACACTCACGCACGCGCATGCACATATACAGTGAGGGAAAAAAGTATTTGATCCCCTGCTGATTTTGTACGTTTGCCCACTGACAAAGAAATGATCAGTCTATAATTTTAATGGTAGGTTTATTTGAACAGTGAGAGACAGAATAACAACCAAAAAATGCAGAAAAACGCATGTCAAAAACGTCATAAATTGATTTGCATTTTAATGAGGGAAATAAGTATTTGACCCCCTCTCAATCAGAAATATGTCTGGCTCCCAGGTGTCTTTTATACAGGTAACGAGCTGAGATTAGGAGCACACTCTTAAAGGGAGTGCTCCTAATCTCAGTTTGTTCCCTGTATAAAAGACACCAGTCCACAGAAGCAATCAATCAATCAGATTCCAAACTCTCCACCATGGCCAAGACCAAAGAGCTCTCCAAGGATGTCAGGGACAAGATTGTAGACCTACACAAGGCTGGAATGGGCTACAAGACCATCGGCAAGCAGCTTGGTGAGAAGGTGACAACAGTTGGTGCGATTATTCGCAAATGGAAGAAACACAAAATAACTGTCAATCTCCCTCGGCCTGGGGCTCCATGCAAGATCTCACCTCGTGGAGTTGCAATGATCATGAGAACGGTGAGGAATCAGCCCAGAACTACACGGGAGGATCTTGTCAATGATCTCAAGGCAGCTGGGACCATAGTCACCAAGAAAACAATTGGTAACACACTACGCAGTGAAGGACTGAAATCCTGCAGCGCCCGCAAGGTCCCCCTGCTCAAGAAAGCACATATACAGGCCCGTCTGAAGTTTGCCAATGAACATCTGAATGATTCAGAGGAGAACTGGGTGAAAGTGTTGTGGTCAGATGAGACCAAAACTGAGCTCTTTGGCATCAACTCAACTCGCCGTGTTTGGAGGAGGAGGAATGCTGCCTATGACCCCAAGAACACCATCCCCACCGTCAAACATGGAGGTGGAAACATTATGCTTTGGGGGTGTTTTTCTGCTAAGGGGACAGGACAACTTTACCGCATCAAAGGGACGATGGACGGGGCTATGTACCGTCAAATCTTGGGTGAGAACCTCCTTCCCTCAGCCAGGGCATTGAAAATGGGTCGTGGATGGGTATTCCAGCATGACAATGACCCAAAACACATGGCCAAGGCAACAAAGGAGTAGCTCAAGAAGAAGCACATTAAGGTCCTGGAGTGGCCTAGCCAGTCTCCAGACCTTAATCCCATAGAAAATCTGTGGAGGGAGCTGAAGGTTTGAGTTGCCAAATGTCAGCCTCGAAACCTTAATGACTTGGAGAAGATCTGCAAAGAGGAGTAGGACAAAATCCCTCCTGAGATGTGTGCAAACCTGGTGGCCAACTACAAGAAAAGTCTGACCTCTGTGATTGCCAACAAGGGTTTTGCCACCAAGTACTAAGTCATGTTTTGCAGAGGGGTCAAATACTTATTTCCTTCATTAAAATGCAAATCAATTTAAAACATTTTTGACATGCGTTTTTCTGGATTATTTTGTTGTTATTCTGTCTCTCACTGTTCAAATAAACCTACCATTAAAATTATAGACTGATCATTTATTTGTCAGTGGGCAAACGTACAAAATCAGCAGGGGATCAAATACTTTTTTCCCTCACTGTACACATACACACACACACACAAAACCTATCCCCACACCTGTGCCGATGAAGAGGACGTCATACTGTCCATCCACTGCCTCTACTCGGTCCACGAGCAGTCGGCTGAATTTGTAGTGCACTCCCACCCTGACCAACAGAGGGCGCCCTCCCAGCGGCAGCACTGCCTCCTGCAGCAGAGGGTGGGTACGGCTGAAGAAGATGACGTCATCAGGGTACTCCCAGGTGGAGCTGTAGCTACCGTATGTACTGCTGGGACACTGAAGGGAGAGAGAGAGAGATAGACAGAGCTGCATTGGCATCAAGCATTCAATGACATGGAAAGAGTTGGGCATGACATGGTTAATGTTGGGATCAAGTTAAGGTTGAGAAGAAAAAAGTTGGGCGTTTGGATTAGAGTTGTTGTTGATCTAGAGTTGGGTCAAAGATAGTGCTTGAATTCCTCAACTTTGACTGGTAGAGAGCCTCGTCTTCAGCTACATTCAGTATAACATGACGAATCAGAAAATGGTGAGTAATGATGGACAGGGAATGACAGCTCATTAGGAGAGAACTTACTGTGCCAGGTCTTGGGTAGGGGACCTTTCCTGTGAACTCGGCCCACTTGTACTGTGGTCCCTCCTTGTGGTAGAAGTTTCCCTTGAAGGCCCTTACCACATCCTGCATGCGGTACACACACACCGCCGAACCGTTCAGAACGTCACTGGGGAAGAGAGATGGTGTGTCAGTCATTATTATCTGTCAATCAACTGTCAAACACAATGAAACTCACACAGCCTGTCAGTTGTGTGTCTGTTATCATCTGTCACATACTGATGGGGTGTGTGTCAAAGTTTCCGTGTCTCAACCCTGATTCCAGATCAGATCAGTATTCACTGAAGCCAATGCCTGTCGTCAACATAGGGCTGCTCCATTACCACCATCAATCATACTGGCATTGGCAGTGAACTATAGTACTGTATGTCACCGTTTCCATGATTATAGATTTCTAAATGTATATTTTACAAGTGAAACCCCACCCCGGATAGGGTCAACCTCAGAGCCCTCCCCACCTCCTTGGCCCCTGGCCCTCAGCCCACACGCTCCCAGAGCCCAGTTTACTGGTCTATTCCCAGAACCTCTCTGAACCTCTGCACTATTCACAGAACTCAGATAGAATGTGTCATTGCAGACAATGCACTTTCTCTCTCTCTTTGTCTCTCTTTTTGTCTTTATCGCTCTCTCTCACACACACACACACACACACACACACACACACACACACACACAAACAATACAGAAAGACACAATGACTTTGACCTTTCTAATGTGAAACATATTAAGGATCAAAGTATAGACCATAGAGTCATATAGAGAAAGGCTTTCTTATGAACTGGTTTGAACTACTGAATTACCATACATTTCTGCTGCTAAGGCTTGGTGTCACTGTGTTTGGAAAGTATGATCCTATGAAAAATAACTCAACCTAGCCTCTCCCATCTCTCCACCATTGCCTAATACGGGGAGTACACACACACGGAGTACACACGCAAATATACACACGCTCTCCCTCTCTCTTAACCCACTGCATGTATTACTCTAGCCACTTGTCTCCCGCCAGGCAGCCAAACCAGACTGAATACAAACTACTGTCAGAATAAAACACTGTACAACACAAAACATGTGCAACAGAAATATGCAGCCCAAGACAATAGCCATGTTTTGATTTGAGTTAAAATGATCACTGTCTCATAACTGCTTTATATCATTGTATCCCTCAGTGGGATACACAGCCTATCATATATATCTGATGACACATTACTGTAGCCCGCGCATCCCTTATGTATGCATTCATAAAGGGTTTATAACAGCTACATAAGCCATTATAACATCAGCCATGGGAAACAATAAAATAATGAATGAAGTTCCAATGGCAGCGGGGTTGTGGTGAACTTTGTGCCGGAGGCTGAATCACCTGGATGTGGTAAAGAGTCCGTAGATCAGAGGGTTCTTCTTGTCCTTCCCATCATGGAGGATAAAGATGTCCTCTGGAAGGAGAAGAGAAGGGATACATGTTGCATTAGGTAAGAGACTTGGGTCAAACTGATTATATGGCTGATTTGCATTAAATATGTGACATGACAGGGTTGAGTTTGTGTTAGGGTTGTATGCATAAGTCCCCTGTAGCTCAGTTGGTAGAGCATGGCGCTTGCAACGCCAGGGTTGTGGGTTCGTTTCCCACGGGGGGCCAGTATGAAAATGTATGCACTCACTAACTGTAAGTCTGGATAAGAGAGTCTGCTAAATGACTAAAATGTAAATGTAATGTGAGGAGTATTCTCTGTGTGTGTTCTCATTACACGAGCCATGGGAGGAGCGGTGTGCTGGACAGATCATCAGATGATCTTAACCAAGCTCAGAATCCGCCTCAAGAAGTCCACCAAAAAAGTAATAAAACTGTGCTCGACTTCAGGAAACAGAAGCACGTAACAACCTACGTCACTCTCTAGCAGAACAACTCCTCCTGAATGAGGAGGGTCCAATTGATGACAAATGGTCTTCCTTAAGCACATCACTCTATCAGCAGCCCACTCCATCAGCTACAGCAGCAAGAAACATCAGAACTGGTTTGACGAAAACTCCACGTACCCTCCACAGCGTACTCAAGGTACATAAAGCCACACTCAACAACCCCACTTCTGAAGCCCTCAAAAAGCAATGGCAAGTGCAGTGGAGGGAGGCACAGAGTGCTCTACGACATCTACAAAATGAGTGGTGGATCGCCAAAGCACAAGAAATCCAATCTTGTGTGGACAGATATGACATACACAACTTTTATGATGCCCTGAAAACCACCCACAGCCCAAGAAGTTGCTTTCTCTGTCCCCTCCGAAGAGCAGATGGGTCTACTCTCATCAACTAAGAGTGTCCAGAGGTGGGGTGCGCATTTTGAAAGTGACCTGGCAGGATTGTGTTCCGCACTCAGAGATCCTACAGAGAACCAACTGCAGGAGCACTGAGGAGTCCATCCCACACCACTAGCTTAGATGGCTCGCGATGCTATCCGGATGCCAGAGGATTGCCTGCCACGAAATATACTGTACGGACAGCCACAACTGGGCCGTCGCTCTTCAGGTGGCCAGAAAAAGCGACTAAAGGACCAACTGAAGATATCACTAAAGAAGTGTGGGATAAACCCTGCCTCCCTCCAGACTGTTGATGTGGACCGGCCTCTGCCATCAAGGATTGCAGTTGGCCGAGGAAAAAAGGACTGAACGTAGCCTGGTGAAGTGACCGGCCTCAACGGCAGACAGTGTGCATCCCGCATCAGATTATACAGTCGTCAGCGAACCCACAAGCAGTAGTGGAAGTCATCATCGGATACGATGGACTACCTTCAGAAGGTAAGTGTGTGCGTATGTATGTGTGAGCATGCGAGCGTGCTTGTGTGCTTGCATGTGAGCGAGCAAGTGTACAAGTGTGTTCCTATGTGTGTGTGTGAGTGTGTACAAGTGTGTTCCTATTTGTGTGTGCGTGACTAATGCTGTTTGGTGTGGTGGTACGGCTGAGTGGGCCAACCTAATGAATCCCAGGCAGTAATATGCCATCTCAGTGTGAGAGCTGGAGACGAGCTGATCCTCCATGACCAATCCTCCTATAGCAGCCCTCCCCTGCCATTTAGCTAGGCCTCTCTGCCTCTCTGTCTTCTATGGCCCCACACTGTCCACCATCCCTCCCCTCCCCATGACACAGATCAACCACTGACCAAATATATGACACATGTACATGTACACAAACAAGAAATTGATATGTATGCACGCGAAGTCTATGTATACACAGTACACAAGAATGCATGCACAAACACACAAACGGACAAACAGACACACACGCTAGCATACAGACAGTATGTATGGTGGGCTTGTAGTTGTGGTGTGGAACACAGTGAAGCGTATAAGTATTCTCACATTCCTCTCGTTCCTGCTGCTTCAGGTGGCCTCGATGGGATCAGTCTGGTGGGAATCTAATCTTACCTCCCACACACACACACACACACCACTGCACACACACACAAACGCCGCTGCATAGCCCAGGGCACAACACACAGCAGAGGAGTTTGGGTACACCATGCTGCGGAGGCACTGCTGGCTGTCTCTCTGTCTCTGTTTCTGTATCTGTCTCTCTCTCTCTCCCTCCCTCCCCCCTCTCTCTCTCTCTCTCTCTCTCTCTCTCTCTCTCTCTCTCTCTCTCTCTCTCTCTCTCTCTCTCTCATTCTCTCTCTCTCTTTCGTTCTCTCTCTCTCTCCTTCTCCCTCTCTCCCTCTCTCCCTTTCTCTCTGTGTCTCTAATTTTCTCTCCTGAGGACCCTACTTGTGTCAGTTCCTCTAAACAAAGGGATCTGTTCCCCTGGAGGGTAGATATCCTTGTCTGGCCCACACCCCTCAGGCTCCAGCCCCTATCCGCCCCAGCCTTATCCCAAAAAACGACCCCTTCTCCTCAACTCCTCACCCCTCCTCTTCACTCCTCCTTCTCACTCCTTTTCCCGCATCAGAGTTGGGCTATCTAGGGACTAGGATGTGGGTTATGTCTTGCATACCTGGCCACACACACACACACATAGGAACTTCCTCTAAATCACTGAAATCTGGACCTCGTTGTCCTCTGCTTCAGGACCGAAGTGTTCAAACCTCAACTATGTGGTCTAACAGTTAGTGTCTCCTGGTCCAAACCCATGGTATGACTGTCCTGAATAACAACACAACAACATAGCAGTAAATTCTGTTTATGGGATTCTGACCATTTACACCCTTCTAATGTTTACATGTTTCTCTTACTGGGCACACATTGGTTGAATCAACATTGTTTCCACGTCATTTCAATGAAATGACGTTGAACCAACGTGGAATAGACGTTGAATTGATGTCTGTGCCCAGTGGGCTATATTTATATCCATACAATTTCTACTAAACTCTGATACTCTAAGAGTTTTGCTAACCATGTCTCTCATAAGCTTTCAATCCAAGACTACAGTTGGAACCACTTTATTCTGACTGTAGGATTAGAAACTAATGTATTTAGTAAGTGTTGATGGTTGAGTACTCCACACTGTAAACGATCCCTTTCACCTGTACAAACAGAGATGACCTGCCAGGATAGTGGCTCTTGTTAAAGCTCACACAAGTTCAGCTCAAATATTCCTGTTGAAGTTCCGGCATAGATAACAACCTGACTCAGACTGTGTCCACTCCTCCACCATGAGGGACCCGGACACACACCAGGCGCTCATGGGATTCGTAGTGTTTCTGGCCGACGGAGCATGGCGTAAACAAAACACCGGCGGCATTCTTGGGCTGATGATCTTTGATGATCTTTTCAGCTGCAACGTGTCCCGGGGCAGGTTGTTGTGTGGGGATGTTTATGTTCATCCTACTACTCACTGTCCTGGGTGAGACATGTTGGGTTGGACAGAAAGGGATGTGTGTCATTGTGTGTGTGTGTGTGTGTGTGTGTGTGTGTGTGTGTGTGTGTGTGTGTGTGTGTGTGTGTGTGTGTGTGTGTGTGTGTGTGTGTGTGTGTGGGCGTGCGTGTGTCTGCGTGTGCATATGTGTGTCATAATGTGTGTAGTTGACTTTGCCTCAGTATAACCCCAGAGAGAAGGAAGGAGGGGGGTGAAGTAGGGCTCAGGTTGTTTATTCTACTGTCTGGTTGTCTTCACAAAGATAGATGTGATAAGGGACTGGTCCTGTCTCTCTGTCTCGCTCTCAGTGAGGCCAGCTACTGATCACATCACTTACTGATACACCATGGCCTATATAACCAGCGATGACAGAGTGCATACACTTCCAGTCAAAAGTTTGGACAGACCTACTCATTCAAGGGTTTTTCTTTATTGACTGACCTTCATGTCTTAAAGTAATGATGGACTGTCATTTCTCTTTGCTTATTTGAGCTGTTCTTGCCATAATATGGACTTGGTCTTTTACCAAATAGGGCTATCTTCTGTATACCTTGTCACAACACAACTGATTGGCTCAAACGCATTAAGAAGGAAATACATTCCACAAATTAACTTTTAACAAGGCACACCTGTTAACTGAAATGCATTCTAGGTGACTACCTCATGAAGCTGGTTGAGAGAATGCCAAGAGTGTGCAAAGCTGTCGTCAAGGTAAAGGATGGCTATTTGAAGAATCTCAAATATAAAATATGTTTTGATTTGTTTAACACTTTTTTGGTTACTACATGATTCCATATGTGTTATTTCATAGTTTTGATGTCTTCACTATTATTCTACAATGTAAAAAATAGTACAAATAAAGAAAAACCCTTGAATGAGTAGGTGTGTCCAAACTTTTGACTGATAGTGTACTTAAACATAACACACACATGCGCACACACACACACTAATCACCCTGTGATTGAAAAACAGAAGATGAAACAGCAGAAGGACAGTGCCAGACTCTTGAATCCTCTCTAATAGACACTAAGATACTTCAGAGCTGTTGCCTGGGCGACCAGGGCTGAAGTACTACAGAGGCAGAGCAGGGTAAAGGGACAGGGCTGCTGGTCACCGTGGTAACAGAGTGGAATACCACAAGCCAGGGTGGGGTGGAGTGGAGTTATACTGGCTGCATGATCAAACACTGGGCCTTCTGTTGACCAAGCATAGAATCTTCACTACCATAGCTGCTTCGGCGCCTATATAGTCTGTACAACATTCACTCCCTCCCCCACTGCTGTCTTATTGAGATTGAATACTATTGAAGACATATGGTATGTCTGTTGTACTTTAGGATGATTGTCTGTATGTTTCACTCTGTGTATTCATGGTTATGGACGGTGAACTTATGGTCATGTGTGTGGTCACTGGTCAGTGAGAGTGAGGTAAAGTTGATAGTTAATATGCCATTTAGCAGACGCTTTTATCCAAAGCGACTTACAGTCATGCATGCATACATTTTTTGTGTATGGGTGGTCCCGGGGATCGAACCCACTACCTTGGCGTTACAAGCGCCGTGTTCTACCAGCTGAGCTACAGAGGACCATACTGTAGTTGATACTCACGTAGTTGGTCAAAGTGAGTCTGTATCCCGTCGGATCCAGGGACGGAGCAGACTATACGTGCCTTCTGGAAGGTGCTCCACTTGTTCACCAGACTCCGCTGGCCACCAATGTCATTCTGTACAGATTAGAACAGATGTCATGATCGACATAGACAGCAACTATGATAGAAAAAAGATAAAGAAACACACAGACAGGCACATCTATAAACACACAAGTCTACAAGTGCATATGCCCGTGTAATGCCAACACACGTCAGTACCAGTAGACACACACAGGCACGTAGAGATCTTACCTTGCAGACGCGCGCCACTCGGGAGTACAGCACCTTCCCAGCTGCCCCCTCTGCCTCCTGAGCCCGCTCAGTGAAGAACACGTACACCTTGTCATCCTCTGGGTTATCAGTCTCCGCCATCGAGGCCACCTTAACAAACTGGGCATCTGACAGAGAGAGAGAGGGAGAGAGAGAGAGTTTGCAATTTAGACAGAAGGAAAGAGGGAGAGAGAGAGAAAGAGAGAGCAGAGAGAGTTTACAAATGAGAGAGAACAATAGAAAGAGAGAGAGAGTGAAAGAGAAAGAAAACAAATGCCAGAGAATGAGAGGAAACATTGTGATAAGTAAGAGTGAAAGAGAGAATGAACAGAAATGATTCAGTTTTTATTGTTTGATCAAGCCTATGGAGAGGTTCCTACAGAATCCTAGAACGCTGTCACGACTTCCTCTGAAGCTGCCTCCTCTCCTTCGGGCAGGCTTCAGCGTTCGTCGTCACCGGCCTTCTAGACACTGCCGCTCCTCATTTCATCATTCCATTTGTTTTGTCTTGTTTATTACACACACCTGGTTCATATCCCCTCATTAGTACCTGTATAAGTATTCACTCTGCCCCCTTGTCTTTGTGTGTGATTGTTTATTGTGGAGGTCACTATAGCTCGGTGGAGCTGTATTGTATCTTTTATCGCCAGGATTTTCACCCGTGTGCCTTGTTTTCTCCAGTGCGCCGTATTTACCGCACTGGAGTGTTTTACGCATTGCTGAGTACCACTGTCTTACCGAATAAACCATTTATTCTGTGATTTACCCTCATGCGCCTGACTCCGTCCAAATCACCCGCTACAAACGCTGAGATGAAGTTCCTTACCCTGCAGCCAGGTGGAGTCGTACTGCTCGGTGCGGATCACATGACGACTGCCCAGGCTGCGGAAGAAGGCCGAGTCTCGACTCATGAAGTCGGATGAGATCCCAGCATACAGCTCGCCATCTGTACACAAATGCAGACAAACACATTATCCACCATACTATATAGGCCTACCCTATAGAACAGCACATATAAACACACATTATACATCAACATTCACCTTTAAGGACAGCAAACAGGTCCTTGTATTATTGTGCACTTACTCACACACAAGACACTTACTCACAGACATACAGTGGGGAAAAAAAGTATTTAGTCAGCCACCAATTGTGCAAGTTCTCCCACTTAAAAAGATGAGAGAGGCCTGTAATTTTCATCATAGGTACACGTCAACTATGACAGACAAAATGAGAAAAAAAAATCCAGAAAATCACATTGTAGGATTTTTAATGAATTTATTTGCAAATTATGGTGGAAAATAAGTATTTGGTCAATAACAAAAGTTTTGTCAATACTTTGTTATATACCCTTTGTTGGCAATGACACAGGTCAAACGTTTTCTGTAAGTCTTCACAAGGTTTTCACACACTGTTGCTGGTATTTTGGCCCATTCCTCCATGCAGATCTCCTCTAGAGCAGTGATGTTTTGGGGCTGTCGCTGGGCAACACAGACTTTCAACTCCCTCCAAAGATTTTCTATGGGGTTGAGATCTGGAGACTGGCTAGGCTACTCCAGGACCTTGAAATGCTTCTTACGAAGCCACTCCTTCGTTGCCCGGGCGGTGTGTTTGGGATCATTGTCATGCTGAAAGACCCAGCCACGTTTCATCTTCAATGCCCTTGCTGATGGAAGGAGGTTTTCACTCAAAATCTCACGATACATGGCCCCATTCATTCTTTCCTTTACACGGATCAGTCGTCCTGGTCCCTTTGCAGAAAAACAGCCCCAAAGCATGATGTTTCCACCCCCATGCTTCACAGTAGGTATGGTGTTCTTTGGACGCAACTCAGCATTCTTTGTCCTCCAAACACGACCGAGTTGAGTTTTTACCAAAAAGTTATATTTTGGTTTCATCTGACCATATGACATTCTCCCAATCCTCTTCTGGATCATCCAAATGCACTCTAGCAAACTTCAGACGGGCCTGGACATGTACTGGCTTAAGCAGGGGGACACGTCTGGCACTGCAGGATTTGAGTCCCTGGCGGCGTAGTGTGTTACTGATGGTAGACTTTGTTACTTTGGTCCCAGCTCTCTGCAGGTCATTCACTAGGTCCCCCCGTGTGGTTCTGGGATTTTTGCTCACCGTTCTTGTGATCATTTTGACCCCACGGGGTGAGATCTTGCGTGGAGCCCCAGATCGAGGGAGATTATCAGTGGTCTTGTATGTCTTCCATTTCCTAATAATTGCTGCCACAGTTGATTTCTTCAAACCAAGCTGCTTACCTATTGCAGATTCAGTCTTCCCAGCCTGGTGCAGGTCTACAATTTTGTTTCTGGTGTCCTTTGACAGCTCTTTGGTCTTGGCCATAGTGGAGTTTGGAGTGTGACTGTTTGAGGTTGTGGACAGGTGTCTTTTATACTGATAAAAGTTCAAACCGGTGCCATTAATACAGGTAACGAGTGGAGGACAGAGGAGCCTCTTAAAGAAGAAGTTACAGGTCTGTGAGAGCCAGAAATCTTGCTTGTTTCTAGGTGACCAAATACTTATTTTCCACCATAATTTGCAAATTAATTCATTAAAAATCCTACAATGTGATTTTCTGGATTTTTTTTCTCAATTTGTCTGTCATAGTTGACGTGTACCTATGATGAAATATACAGGCCTCTCTCATCTTTTTAAGTGGGAGAACTTGCACAATTGGTGGCTGACTAAATACTTTTTTTCCCCACTGTACTGTCGTGGTCTTACCAATAACGGCTGTGGCAGTTTTCTGGTGTGGATCGTATGGACACTTTCCCTTCCCACATTCAGTCTCTCCAAATGACAGAGTTTGTCGCTCTGACTGCCAAATAAACAGAATTGAATAAACACATTATACACAGTGTGCACACGCATGCACACACACACACTGCCACATAACTAATGTACAGTACAGCTCTGAAACTTTCCCAGACTTGTATAGATTAATGAGGTAGACAATGCAATGTGAGGGAGGTAGCTCCGCTGGCCGCTCAATGCACAGCATTGTCTGAGCCCCTTTCATGGGTTTAGTACCTTCTCTCAGAAACACAGACACCAGCACACTGGGGACCAGAGTGGGGTGAAAAGAATAGTGTGTGAGAAGGTGAAAGAAGAAAGCGAGAAAGAGGAAGAGAGAGGGAGGGAGGGAGGGAGGGAGGGAGGGAGGGAGGGAGGGAGGGAGTTTAGCTAAGAATTGTTTAGACACGTGGTAAACACACAGAGACAGATAGGATAGGCTGGTATCAGGGTATAGCGGTACACAGTACAGTACACATAGGTATACCTACAGATAGCGCAGCTATAGGGGTAGACAGCTAGACCTATAGTCAGATAGATATACACACAGATATAGGATTTATTGCTATAGGACAGATAGAGAGGGAAAGCTTGAGATAGGCATCAGTAGAGCGTGGTTCTCAAACCACTCTGGGTGTGCACATGTTGGGCTAAAATCATTAAAACACCTAATTCAACCAATCGAGGGGTTGGAGTGGGTAAGGACGGAGTGTGTGTGTGTGTTTGTGTGTGTGTCTGTGGGAGTGCGTGTCCATGTGTGTTTCCGTGTGCGTGTGTGTGATTTTACCTTGAGGAAGGTGTTGGTGGGGATGAAGGCACAGCGAGGGTTGAAGGCTCCCGTTCCACACACATACAGGTGGGTCTGGTTGTAGGGCTGCAGTACCCGCAGGAAGTTAGCACACTCCAACTGTAGGGGAGACTAGAAGTTAGCACAGTGTGTGTGTGTGAGTGTGTGCATGTGTGAGTGTGTGTTTGAGTGTGTGAGTGTGTGTGTGAGTTTGTGAGTGTGTGTGTTAGTGTGTGAGTGTGTGTTTGTCTGTGTGTGTGTGTGTGTGTGTGTGTGTGTGTGTGTGTGTGTGTGTGTGTGTGTGTGTGTGTGTGTGTGTGTGTGTGTGTGTGTGTGTGTGTGTGTGTGTGTGTGTGTGTGTGTGTTGTGTGTGTTTACACCATAACCACTCACCTCCCGGTCCTTTCCAGCCATCAAACACTCTTGGACACGGTCTGGACTTGCTGGCCAGTAGAGCTGAAAGAGGAAGAGCCAGTATAGTTGTCATGCCACCATGATTAGCCGGTATCATGCCACCATAGATGACTAACCTCCATAGCATGTTCACTGAGTTAGTCATTTAGGGACCGTAGCAGAGATCATGTGATAAGATAAAGATGTTTTCATTATCACTGAATACCAGAGGGAGGAGTAGAATGAGAGACCCCCATAGTTCTCACTGTGAAAAACAACCTTATATAAATCAACCATCTGTGACAAATAACATTTATTGGATGGGAGTTTTATACATTGGCAGCTGAAAATGCTCTGTCACATGGACAAAGATATGGAAATGCATAGACACTACACTAATCCCTGTGCAACATGCAATTCAATTAGTAATCTACCGAAAAGGAACTGGGGGGTTTGAATGTGGTAGGGAGAGAGAACATCTAATAAAAGAGAAGGAGGATATGACTGGTAGTGGGCATGGATAAATGGAATGGTGGAGAGAGTGATCACACACACACACACACACACAGCTCTTCAGTCAGTTTGAGTGATGTGGGCTGGTGGTGAGGGACTCATGCAGTAGGAATGCCTCAGGGGTTGGTTGATCAGAGGATAGCTTTATTAGAGGGCTCATGGCTCCACCCAATCTCCTGCCAGGCAGAAATGGGAACAGGGGTGAATGAAACCCTCACTTATACACTACGTGCTACTTCTGTCTGGGAGAGATTGTATGAGAGAGTTCCTGTATAAATGTGTGTCTATGTGTATTAGAATGAGAGTCTGAGAGAGAGGAAGTGGAAAAGGAGAGAAATGAGGATATGACTGGTAGTGGCCATGGGTACACACAGTAGAGAGGTGGACAGAGTGTGTGTGGATCTTTGTTTATTAGAATGAGTGTTTGTCTGAAAGAGAGTGGTTGAGAGACACAGGGGGCTTAATGGAAAGAGGAAGGGATGCTGGACAGCTGGAGATGGCTTCCTCCTCTGTATTCTCATTACCATCAAATTGAGCTTAATTATCCCCTACATTACATTAGCCATGCACACTGGACAACACACAGTGACTGTGACATTCATCCACCCCCTTCTTTCTCTCACAAGGTTTTCTGAGTTACAGTTTTCCTTTCAGTTTTCCTTACTGAGTGTAGCTGTATGAATGAATGTGTTAATGTTATTGTATTGAATCTATTACCCTTTTCACACTATCATGCAGACCAGAGCCAAACTGTGGTTTGGATAATCGATTTTCACATCGCCTTTTTCAACAAAGTTCCAACAACTATGGTGGACGTGTCACCAGGACAGCTCAGTGCAGCTTGGTTTAGTTGGGCTCGGTTGGGCTCAGTAGTGTGAAAAGCCCCTATGCGTGAGAAGCCTATAGAGAGCCGGGCAGTCTGACCTTGTGGGGGTTCTGTGAGATGTCGTCCAGGCTGGTGGACAGCAGGTTGTCCTTCATGGCCACGTAGAGCCGGCGGCCATCTTCGTCTGGCAGCAGAGAGTGCATGTCCCCCGCCGCCAGGGGCAGGGACAGAAGACGGCCGTTCTGGACAAGCTCTGAGAGAGAGAGAGAAAAATCCAGAGATGAATACAACAACCAGAAGCACAGTACTGAGGCTGTCCTAATATGGACACCGTACAGCGGAGAGACATGAGGGTACAGTCACAATATGGTACAGACATCAATATTAAGTTATACTGCATCTATAACCTAATGACGAATACAACTTGACAGTATGGTCAAACAATTTATTGACAGCTTATGATATACAGATAGAAAGGCAGAGAGATCGAAAACACATAGTCACACACCAGCTATAATATCTCATATGGTACACCAAAGAACAGCTAATGAGGGGTACTAGGCTGCATCCATCAATCATATGAGTTGTAATACTCTGTGGCTATGACTCTGCATAAGTCCAACTCCACTCCACAAACAGACATAATATAACACAGCACAAACCCTGTCCCACAGTATCTATCACACATTCTTCTATTCATTTCTCAAGCACTCTTATCGGGCAAAGTCAAAGTACAAGTCCATCAGACAAAAGTAACTAGTACATCTCCAGACAGATTAGACAATAGTGGGTGATACATCAGTGAGACAATGAAAGCTATGATAGAGGCTGTACGAGATAGATCCGATAGCTGGATAGCTAAGAGTAGCGATTAGCAGAGGATGACAATCGTCACTTCTGTCAGTCTACTCTTATTGTGAAACCACACTTCTCCCACACAAACTGATCTACACTAACATACAGCATAGCAGATGTCTATAAGCTTTGAGATCACATAGGAAGGAATTTTGAGGATGGACTGGTTTACATTCGTCTAACTATTCTAACACATGGAAGTAACTGTTTCACTTTAGGAAAGCTTAGCTCTAAAGCTTAGCTCGCATATGTGTTTGATAGAAGATAGAAGGAGGAGGGTTTGGAGAAGATGGAGACTTACTGACAGACAGTGTCTGGTGGTAAAACTGGAACAGTGAGATTAGACTGATGCCACTGTGATGAGACTGACAGACTGAGAAATGAGACATGACGAGCGTGGAAGAAACGATACAGCGATGAGAAAGAGGATAAATCGATGGGGAGAAGGGCATGAAAGAGAAAAAAATAATGAAATGGAGAGCTAATTTGGAGCAGACAGGGAGGGGACTGTCTGTTATTGAGGGAAAGTACAACAATAAAATAAACTGCCATTTGGAGTTCATTGAATCAGTTTAATTTTTTGGGTGAAAGAAGTAGCAAAGATGTATTTGAAGATATCGGGAAGACTGAGAGTAAGATTGACAAAATGGCACACGTCCCTAATATTGACAAACTTGTTGAGTGACACGTCCCAAATATCACCATCAAATTCCTTGCTAAGAGTATACCCATCTTACTTGCCTGTTTGTGGCCCACCTGTTAGCTTGCACGATTCTTGCCATTCTCCTTCGACCTCTCATCAACGAGCTGTTTTCGCCCAGAGGACTGCCTCTGACTGGATGTTTTTTGTTCGAACAGTAACTGAATGCCTCCATGCCTGTGTGCCTGCTTTGTATAGCAAGCCACGGCTACGTGACTCACTGTCTGTAGGAGCGAACCATTTTCGTGAACGGTGTGGTGTACCTAATAAACTGGCCACTGAGTGTACAAAGCATTAAGAATCCCTTCCTAATATTGAGTTGCACCCCCACTATTTACCCTCAGAACAGCCTCAATTCGTCGGGGCATGGACTCTACAAGGTGTCGAAAGCGTTCCACAGGGATGCTGGCCGATGTTGACTCCAATGCTTTCCACAGTTGTGTCAAGTTGGCTGGATGTCCTTTAAGGTGGTAGACCATTCTTGATACACACAGGAGACTGTTGAGCGTGGAAAAACATAGCAGCGTTGCAGTTCTTGACACAAACCGGTGCGCCTGGCACCAACTACCATACCCCGTTCAAAGGCACTTCAATCTTATCTCTTGCCCATTCACCCTCTGAATGGCACCCATACACAATCCATGTCTTAATTGTCTCAAGGCTTAAAAATCCTTCTTTAACCTGTCTCCTCTCCTTCATCTACACTGATTGAAGTGGATTTAACAAGTGACATCAATAAGGGATCATAGCTTTCACCTGGATTCACCTGGTCAGTCTATGTCATGGAAAGAGCAGGTGTCCATAATGTTTGTACACTCAGTGTATGTATATACTGCATACTTATACACACACACTGGACTATAGTGCCAATGACCAGGGCACCCATCATTCTGAGTATATGATGAATGCTTCTTATTCAGGGTGACAGAAAACACATTCCTGCCTCTCCCGAGCACAAATCCCCCTTGTAGAAACTGACATGTGGTCTCCACACCAACACACATCACGCATACACTCATACACACATACACGCACACCACACACACAGACACACACAGACACACACACACATTCTTACTGCCACTCCTCTCCTGACTCACTCCCAACACACCAGCTGCACCCACCCACCCCACTGGGCCAATCCTTCCTCTGGGGCAGTTGCCTTGACAGCAATGACCATGTCGACCCAGTGGGGGTTCCAGACCTGTCCTCACCAGCAGCCCCTCAGAGGGATTAGTACTGGCAGTGTTTCACCTGTGTTTCAGACTGACTGGCCTCCGCAGCTAACACCAAAACACAACACATCTACTGGAGAAAGTCCACTATCTTCATGTACTAGTGTGCTAACTGCTCAACTGTAAATGTAGGCCAATGTGTAGAAACAAACTAGTAAGGTACATTGTTCAGTTCAGTCGGCTTAGATTAAAATCCCGAAAATCTAGTTGAAATCCGAGATCACAAACAGAAGGGTCTTTGTTTCTAAATGTGTCTAAACTCAGAACAGCCATGTACAGTATTTTCAGTCCGGGTAGACTCAACGTGTTTGTAAAGACAGCAGAGTAGAGGTCTTCTCAGGTCCAACATTTTGGACCCGAACGGACTGGAAGACAATCAGACCCGAACCCGAATGGACCCGACAACAACCAGACCTAGTCCCAGACCTAGACCTGACTCCCAAGTGACCTTTTTTTATCAGCCAAGTTGCTCTTCTGATGAAGAAATATGTATTTATATGTTGGCTAGGCCTTCTATAAGTCAATAAATTCACCTTATTAGCATAAAATAAATATGCTATAGGCTATTTAGAGCCGTGGTTGGGTCCATTCGGGTCTATCAGCCGCTCCGGTCCCAGGTCGGGTCTCGGGTATTCGGGTTCGGGTGGACCCGTGAAGACCTCTACTGCAGAGTGCAGACGTCCTCAGACATGCTGAAAGTGACAGCAAGGTCCTTAAGGCCATGACCCTTGACCTCCAGTCAGTTGATCCTTGACCCTGTAAATCTAAATCAAAGAAAACGTTTGACACTTTTCACCGCCCATTTGCCCCATCCTCTCCGCCCCCACACCATCATGCTACAATCTTCACACTTCCCCTGGTATCTGGGGCATTTCTGGGGCGAGTCTCTGTATGCCCTTCACCCTCTCTTCCTCCTGTCCTGTGTGGATGTGGATGCCATGAGTTAGCATGGCACCAGGTGGACGGGAGATATACAGTACGTTTTTAGCCGCCAAACAAACCCAAGCCAGTGGACATTAGATTACCTCAGTTATGGGAGCCACTGATGGGTGTATATGTAATTAGGGCAAATGTACGCCGTGTGACACAGCTAAGAACATTCCTGCATCAGGAGACACAGACACACACTCACACACACACACACACACACAACGAGTGCACACACACACACAGACAAGCGCACATTCA